>NW_027206824.1:0-255201 GCF_032191515.1 Phaenicophaeus curvirostris
GATCGTTCTCGTGTTTTGGCACTGTGTTTTTCTCCTTGTTTTCCTTGCAGATGCTGAAGAGGAACCCAGTGACTGCAGGATTATTTCTGTTAGCTGATGTGATTTGAGCTGCTTTGGCCAAGGACAGCTTCATTCGTGGCCCTCTGAAAGCTAAGTTGAGGGACCAGATTTGGGAAGCGGGAGGCGGGTTGGGGATAGCAGGGAGGGGTTTTGAAGGTAGCCTAGGCTGTGCAGGGAGAGTCCTCTTTGGGCAGGTGAAGGCAGAGGGGCGTACTTCTGAGCCCAAACCCTGCATGGGCAGGGCAGTTCCAGCCTGTATCTGTTGTTATCTAGTTTGTGTAGTCACTGTGCTGTGTCTGAAATTTTCTGCAGGTCTTGATGTCCTCTTTTGTACTCGAGGCATGCCGGATGTGCCTTGGGCACCATGTCTAGGGTCCCAAATGCTCGTACTGATCAAAGCAGTGTCGATGGGGCACTGCTTTTCTTTCTTCACATTTTTAAAGCGTGGATCGCTCTTGTGTTTTGGAAGCATCCGGTCAGTTGTCTTCTGCTGCAGCCTTGCAGCCGGCCTTATTATCCAGGATAGTTAGTCTTCCGTTTTGTTGGATCCCTGTTCTGGGACTTGTTCCATCCATCCTCTGCATCTTTAGGACTTTAAAAGGGTTTCTTGCCCGTTCATCTTGCCAGTTGCAGCCACATCTCTTTGGAACCATCTTTGCTTTTCCAGGGCTACCGTAGGTTCTTCCTCAGAGCCCTGTCCATTGCCTTGCCCATTGGCAAGCGTGGTCCAAGAGTCCTCCATGTTGCTGCAAATCTTCTTTTGTCCTCGGTTCACGACATCGGTCTTGTGTGTTAGTGTTCCGTGTGTATTTGTGTCCAGTTCAAGCTGCTCTGCCTGGTGCATGGAGGAGGTGATAAGAGTCAGCCAAGGTATAGCGGCCCGGTTCTTATCTTAATGTTTTAATGTGACTAGACCATGCAGTCTAGGGGCATCCATTACTTTGGAGAGCTAGCAGCCCTAAGTGTGGTAGTTTCTGCTAGTCTCTGAAACCATGGAGGGGATGCAGAGAAGTACTGTAGGGAAGCTGCTATGATCAAATTCTGGCTTTTGTTAGAGTCTTCTCTGGAAGCGCCTTCACTGCAAGCTGCAGAAGAATGTCTAACAGAATGGTTTAGTATAGGGTACTGAATTGTGACTTACTTTCGCCTAATAAGGCGATTTGGGAAAAGAGAGTGTCTCCCGCAGGGAAGATGCTAGCATGGAATGCTGCTGTTTCTGAATGTCTTCTCTTAGAGTGCTTTCAGTGCAAAGCAAGGCTTGTAGAATGTTCAGTCTCGGCTTGTGTACAGTAACATCAGAATGGCGGTTAAAGTGTCACTTTGAAATTTCATACCGTTCAGCACAAGGACTGCGGGGAATCTGCTACAATCAAATGCTGGCTCTCAGTAGAGTCTTCTCCGGAAGTGCTTTCACTTCAAGCTGGTTAAGCTCGACTAACAGAACGTTTAATACAAGGTACTGAGTTGAGACTGAACTGCACCTCCACCCCGTGCGGCCCTGCTCTTACCCCGTGCGGCCCTGCTCTTACCCCGTGCGGCCCTGCTCTTACCCCGTGCGGCCCTGCTCTTACCCCGTGCGGCCCTGCTCTTACCCCTGTCCGGTATTTTCCGCACTTGCCCGGCCCGACTTGGGCCCCTCCCGGCCCGACTTGGGCCCTTGTCCCGTATTCTCCGCCCTTGTCCGCCCCTCTGTGCCCTTGTCCCGTGTTCTCCGCCCTTGTCCGCCCCTCTGTGGCCTTGTCCCGTATTATCCGCACTTGTCCGGTATTTTCCGCACTTGCCCGGCCCGACTTGGGCCCTTGTCCCGTGTCTCCGCCCTTGTCCGCCCCTCTGTGGCCTTGTCCTGTGTTCTCTGCCCTTGTCCGCCCCTCTGTGGCCTTGTTCCGTATTATCCGCACTTGTCCGGTATTTTCCGCACTTGCCCGCCCCGACTTGGGCCCCTCCCGGCCCGACTTGGGCCCTTGTCCCGTGTTCTCCGCCCTTGTCCGCCCCTCTGTGCCCTTGTCCCGTGTTCTCCGCCCTTGTCCGCCAATCTGTGGCCTTGTCCCGTGTTCTCCGCCATTGTCCACCACTCTGTGGCCTTGTCCCGTGTTCTCCGCCATTGTCCGCCACTCTGTGGCCTTGTACCGTGTTCTCCACACTTGTCCGACCCTCTTTCCCCTTGTCCCGTGTTCTCTGCCCTTGTCCGCCCCTCTGTGGCCTTGTCCCGTATTATCCGCACTTGTCCGCCCCTCTGGGCCCGTGTCCGCCCCTCTGGGCCCGTGTCCGACCCTCTGTGGCCTTGTCCCGTATTATCCGCACTTGTCCGCCCCTCTGGGCCCGTGTCCGCCCCTCTGGGCCCTTGTCCCGTATTCTCCGAACTTGTCCGCCCCTCTGGGCTCGTGTCCGCCCGTCTGGGCCCTTGTCCCGTATTCTCCAAACTTGTCCGCCCCTCTGGGCCCGTGTCCCGTGTTCTCTGGGCCCGTGTCCCGTGTTCTCTGGGCCCGTGTCCCGTGTTCTCTGGGCCCGTGTCCCGTGTTCTCCTAACTTGTCCGCCCCTCTGGGCCCTTGTCCGCCCCTCTGGGCCCTTGTCCGCCCCTCTGGGCCCTTGTCCGCCCCTCTGGGCCCTTGTCCCGTATTCTCCGAAATTGTCTGCCAATCTGGGCCCTTGTCCGCCCCTCTGTGCCCTTGTCCCGTACTCTCCGAACTTGTCCGCCCCTCTTTGCCCTGGTCGGGCCCTCTTTGCCCTGGTCGGGCCCTCTTTGCCCTGGTCGGGCCCTCTTTGCCCTTGTCCGCCCCTATTTGCACTTTTCCGCCCGTCTTCGCCCTTTTTCGGTATTCCCCGCACTTGTCCGCCCGTGTTTGCCCTTTTCCGGTATTCCCCGCACTTCTCCGCCCGTCTTTGCCCTTGTCCGCCCGTCTTTGCCCTTGTCCGCCCGTCTTTGCCCTTGTCCGCCCGTCTTTGCCCTTGTCCGCCCGTCTTTGCCCTTGTCCGCCCGTCTTTGCCCTTGTCCGCCCGTCTTTGCCCTTGTCCGCCCGTCTTTGCCCTTGTCCGCCCGTCTTTGCCCTTGTCCGCCCGTCTTTGCCCTTGTCCGCCCGTCTTTGCCCTTGTCCGGTATTCTCCGCACTTGTCCGCCCGGCTTTGCCCTTGTCCAGTATTCTCCGCACTTGTCCGGTATTCTCCGCACTTGTCCGCCCGGCTTTGCCCTTGTCCGCCCGGCTTTGCCCTTGTCCGCCCGGCTTTGCCCTTGTCCGGTATTCTCCGCACTTGTCCGCCCGTCTTTGCCCTTGTCCGCCCGTCTTTGCCCTTGTCCGCCCGTCTTTGCCCTTGTCCGCCCGTCTTTGCCCTTGTCCGCCCGTCTTTGCCCTTGTCCGGTATTCTCTGCACATCTCCGCCCCCCTTAGCCCTGGTCCGCCCCTCTTTGCCCTTGTCCGGTATTCTCTGCACATCTCCGCCCCCCTTAGCCCTGGTCCGCCCCCCTTAGCCCTGGTCCGCCCCCCTTAGCCCTGGTCCGGTATTCTCCGTACTTCTCCGCCTATCTTTGCCCTTGTCCGCCTATCTTTGCCCTTGTCCCATATTCTCCGCACTTGTCCGCCCGTCTTTGCCCTTGTCCGCCCGTCTTTGCCCTTGTCCGCCCGTCTTTGCCCTTGTCCGCCCGTCTTTGCCCTTGTCCGGTATTCTGCAAACGTGTCCGCCCGTCTTTGCCCTTGTCCGGTATTCTGCAAACGTCTCCGCCCCTCTTTGCACTTGTCCGCCCCTCTTTGCACTTGTCCGCCCCTCTTTGCACTTGTCCGCCCCTCTATGCACTTGTCCGCCCCTCTTTGCAATTTTTCGCACCTCTTTGCACTTGTCCGGCAGTCTCCGCAGTTCTCCACCCCTCTCTGCCCTTGTCGGCCCCTCTCTGCCCTTGTCGGCCCCTCTCTGCCCTTGTCGGCCCCTCTCTGCCCTTGTCGGCCCCTCTCTGCCCTTGTCGGCCCCTCTCTGCCCTTGTCGGCCCCTCTCTGCCCTTGTCGGCCCCTCTTTGCACATTTCTGCTCCTCTTTGCACTTGTTCACCTGTCCTTGCCCTTGTCCGGTATTCTCCACAATTCTGCGCCCCTCTTTGCCCTTGTCCGCCCCTCTTTGCCCTTGTCCGCCCCTCTTTGCCCTTGTCCGCCCCTCTTTGCCCTTGTCCGCCCCTCTTTGCCCTTGTCCGCCCCTCTTTGCCCTTGTCCGCCCCTCTTTGCCCTTGTCCGCCCCTCTTTGCCTTTGTCCGGTATTCTCCGCACTTCTCCTCCTCTCTTTGCCCTTGTCCGGTATTCTCCGCACTTCTCCTCCTCTCTTTGCCCTTGTCTGGTATTCTCCGCACTTCTCCTCCTCTCTTTGCCATTGTCCGCCACTCTTTGCCCTTGTCCGCCCGTCTTTGCCCTTCTCCGGTATTCTCTGTACTTGTCCGCCCCTCTTTGCACTTTTCCGCCGCTCTTTCCCCTTGTCCCGTTTTCTCCGCACTTCCCCGCCCCTCTTTGCCCTTGTCCGCCCCTCTTTGCCCTTGTCCGCCCCTCTTTGCCCTTGTCCGCCCCTCTTTGCCCTTGTCCGCCCCTCTTTGCCCTTGTCCGCCCCTCTTTGCCCTTGTCCGCCCCTCTTTGCCCTTGTCCGCCCCTCTTTGCCCTTGTCCGCCCCTCTTTGCCCTTGTCCGCCCCTCTTTGCCCTTGTCCGCCCCTCTTTGCCCTTGTCCGCCCCTCTTTGCCCTTGTCCGCCCCTCTTTGCCCTTGTCCGCCCCTCTTTGCCCTTGTCCGCCCCTCTTTGCCCTTGTCCGCCCCTCTTTGCCCTTGTCCGCCCCTCTTTGCCCTTGTCCGCCCCTCTTTGCCCTTGTCCGCCCCTCTTTGCCCTTGTCCGCCCCTCTTTGCCCTTGTCCGCCCCTCTTTGCCCTTGTCCGCCCCTCTTTGCCCTTGTCCGCCCCTCTTTGCCCTTGTCCGCCCCTCTTTGCCCTTGTCCGCCCCTCTTTGCCCTTGTCCGCCCCTCTTTGCCCTTGTCCGCCCCTCTTTGCCCTTGTCCGCCCCTCTTTGCCCTTGTCCGCCCCTCTTTGCCCTTGTCCGCCCCTCTTTGCCCTTGTCCGCCCCTCTTTGCCCTTGTCCGCCCCTCTTTGCCCTTGTCCGCCCCTCTTTGCCCTTGTCCGCCCCTCTTTGCCCTTGTCCGCCCCTCTTTGCCCTTGTCCGCCCCTCTTTGCCCTTGTCCGCCCCTCTTTGCCCTTGTCCGCCCCTCTTTGCCCTTGTCCGCCCCTCTTTGCCCTTGTCCGCCCCTCTTTGCCCTTGTCCGCCCCTCTTTGCCCTTGTCCGCCCCTCTTTGCCCTTGTCCGCCCCTCTTTGCCCTTGTCCGCCCCTCTTTGCCCTTGTCCGCCCCTCTTTGCCCTTGTCCGCCCCTCTTTGCCCTTGTCCGCCCCTCTTTGCCCTTGTCCGCCCCTCTTTGCCCTTGTCCGCCCCTCTTTGCCCTTGTCCGCCCCTCTTTGCCCTTGTCCGCCCCTCTTTGCCCTTGTCCGCCCCTCTTTGCCCTTGTCCGCCCCTCTTTGCCCTTGTCCGCCCCTCTTTGCCCTTGTCCGCCCCTCTTTGCCCTTGTCCGCCCCTCTTTGCCCTTGTCCGCCCCTCTTTGCCCTTGTCCGCCCCTCTTTGCCCTTGTCCGCCCCTCTTTGCCCTTGTCCGCCCCTCTTTGCCCTTGTCCCTAATTCTCTGTACTTGTCCTCCCCTCTTTGCCCTTGTCCGCCTCTCTTTGACAATGTCCCGTATTCTCCGCCCCTCCTTGCCCTTGTCCGCCCCTCCTTGCCCTTGTCCGCCCCTCCTTGCCCTTGTCCGCCCCTCCTTGCCCTTGTCCGCCCCTCCTTGCCCTTGTCCGCCCCTCCTTGCCCTTGTCCGCCCCTCCTTGCC
The DNA here is from genome assembly GCF_032191515.1 of Phaenicophaeus curvirostris. Taxonomy (NCBI): domain Eukaryota; kingdom Metazoa; phylum Chordata; class Aves; order Cuculiformes; family Cuculidae; genus Phaenicophaeus; species Phaenicophaeus curvirostris. The sequence continues at coordinate 5,937 of NW_027206824.1, forward strand.
CTTGTCCGCCCCTCCTTGCCCTTGTCCGCCCCTCCTTGCCCTTGTCCGCCCCTCCTTGCCCTTGTCCGCCCCTCCTTGCCCTTGTCCGCCCCTCCTTGCCCTTGCCCGCCCCTCCTTGCCCTTGCCCGCCCCTCCTTGCCCTTGCCCGCCCCTCCTTGCCCTTGCCCGCCCCTCCTTGCCCTTGCCCGCCCCTCCTTGCCCTTGCCCGCCCCTCCTTGCCCTTGTCCCGTATTCTCCGCCCTTGCCCGCCCCTCTTTGCCCTTGCCCGCCCCTCTTTGCCCTTGCCCGCCCCTCTTTGCCCTTGCCCGCCCCTCTTTGCCCTTGCCCGCCCCTCTTTGCCCTTGCCCGCCCCTCTTTGCCCTTGCCCGCCCCTCTTTGCCCTTGCCCGCCCCTCTTTGCCCTTGCCCGCCCCTCTTTGCCCTTGCCCGCCCCTCTTTGCCCTTGCCCGCCCCTCTTTGCCCTTGTCCCATATTCTCCGCACTTGTCCGCCCCTCTTTGCCCTTGTCCGCCCCTCTTTGCCCTTGCCCGCCCCTCTTTGCCCTTGCCCGCCCCTCTTTGCCCTTGTCCCATATTCTCCGCACTTGTCCGCCCCTCTTTGCCCTTGTCCGCCCCTCTTTGCCCTTGTCCGCCCCTCTTTGCCCTTGTCCGCCCCTCTTTGCCCTTGTCCGCCCCTCTTTGCCCTTGTCCGCCCCTCTTTGCCCTTGTCCGCCCCTCTTTGCCCTTGTCCGCCCCTCTTTGCCCTTGTCCGCCCCTCTTTGCCCTTGTCCGCCCCTCTTTGCCCTTGTCCGCCCCTCTTTGCCCTTGTCCGCCCCTCTTTGCCCTTGTCCGCCCCTCTTTGCCCTTGTCCGCCCCTCTTTGCCCTTGTCCGCCCCTCTTTGCCCTTGTCCCTCATTCTCCGCAACTCTCCGCCCCTCTTTGCCCTTGTCCGCCCCTCTTTGCCCTTGTCCGCCCCTCTTTGCCCTTGTCCGCCCCTCTTTGCCCTTGTCCGCCCCTCTTTGCCCTTGTCCGCCCCTCTTTGCCCTTGTCCGCCCCTCTTTGCCCTTGTCCGCCCCTCTTTGCCCTTGTCCGCCCCTCTTTGCCCTTGTCCGCCCCTCTTTGCCCTTGTCCGCCCCTCTTTGCCCTTGTCCGCCCCTCTTTGCCCTTGTCCGCCCCTCTTTGCCCTTGTCCGCCCCTCTTTGCCCTTGTCCGCCCCTCTTTGCCCTTGTCCGCCCCTCTTTGCCCTTGTCCGCCCCTCTTTGCCCTTGTCCGCCCCTCTTTGCCCTTGTCCGCCCCTCTTTGCCCTTGTCCGCCCCTCTTTGCCCTTGTCCGCCCCTCTTTGCCCTTGTCCGCCCCTCTTTGCCCTTGTCCGCCCCTCTTTGCCCTTGTCCGCCCCTCTTTGCAATTTTTCGCACCTCTTTGCACTTGTCCGGCAGTCTCCGCAGTTCTCCACACCTCTCTGCCCTTGTCGGCCCCTCTCTGCCCTTGTCGGCCCCTCTCTGCCCTTGTCGGCCCCTCTCTGCCCTTGTCGGCCCCTCTCTGCCCTTGTCGGCCCCTCTTTGCACATTTCTGCTCCTCTTTGCACTTGTTCACATGTCCTTGCCCTTGTACGGTATTCTCCACAATTCTGCGCCCCTCTTTGCCCTTGTCCGCCCCTCTTTGCCCTTGTCCGCCCCTCTTTGCCCTTGTCCGCCCCTCTTTGCCCTTGTCCGCCCCTCTTTGCCTTTGTCCGGTATTCTCCGCACTTCTCCTCCTCTCTTTGCCCTTGTCCGGTATTCTCCGCACTTCTCCTCCTCTCTTTGCCCTTGTCTGGTATTCTCCGCACTTCTCCTCCTCTCTTTGCCCTTGTCCGCCACTCTTTGCCCTTGTCCGCCCCTCTTTGCCCTTGTCCCTAATTCTCTGTACTTGTCCTCCCCTCTTTGCCCTTGTCCGCCTCTCTTTGACAATGTCCCGTATTCTCCGCCCCTCCTTGCCCTTGTCCGCCCCTCCTTGCCCTTGTCCGCCCCTCCTTGCCCTTGTCCGCCCCTCCTTGCCCTTGTCCGCCCCTCCTTGCCCTTGTCCGCCCCTCCTTGCCCTTGTCCGCCCCTCCTTGCCCTTGTCCGCCCCTCCTTGCCCTTGTCCGCCCCTCCTTGCCCTTGTCCGCCCCTCCTTGCCCTTGTCCGCCCCTCCTTGCCCTTGTCCGCCCCTCCTTGCCCTTGTCCGCCCCTCCTTGCCCTTGTCCGCCCCTCCTTGCCCTTGTCCGCCCCTCCTTGCCCTTGTCCGCCCCTCTTTGCCCTTGTCCGCCCCTCTTTGCCCTTGTCCCTAATTCTCTGTACTTGTCCTCCCCTCTTTGCCCTTGTCCGCCTCTCTTTGACAATGTCCCGTATTCTCCGCCCCTCCTTGCCCTTGTCCGCCCCTCCTTGCCCTTGTCCGCCCCTCCTTGCCCTTGTCCGCCCCTCCTTGCCCTTGTCCGCCCCTCCTTGCCCTTGTCCGCCCCTCCTTGCCCTTGTCCGCCCCTCCTTGCCCTTGTCCGCCCCTCCTTGCCCTTGTCCGCCCCTCCTTGCCCTTGTCCGCCCCTCCTTGCCCTTGTCCGCCCCTCCTTGCCCTTGTCCGCCCCTCCTTGCCCTTGTCCCGTATTCTCCGCACTTGCCCGCCCGTCTTTGCCCTTGCCCGCCCGTCTTTGCCCTTGCCCGCCCGTCTTTGCCCTTGCCCGCCCCTCTTTGCCCTTGCCCGCCCCTCTTTGCCCTTGCCCGCCCCTCTTTGCCCTTGCCCGCCCCTCTTTGCCCTTGCCCGCCCCTCTTTGCCCTTGCCCGCCCCTCTTTGCCCTTGCCCGCCCCTCTTTTCGCTTGCCCGCCCCTCTTTGCCCTTGTCCCATATTCTCCGCACTTGTCCGCCCCTCTTTGCCCTTGTCCGCCCCTCTTTGCCCTTGTCCGCCCCTCTTTGCCCTTGTCCGCCCCTCTTTGCCCTTGTCCGCCCCTCTTTGCCCTTGTCCGCCCCTCTTTGCCCTTGTCCGCCCCTCTTTGCCCTTGTCCGCCCCTCTTTGCCCTTGTCCGCCCCTCTTTGCCCTTGTCCGCCCCTCTTTGCCCTTGTCCGCCCCTCTTTGCCCTTGTCCGCCCCTCTTTGCCCTTGTCCGCCCCTCTTTGCCCTTGTCCGCCCCTCTTTGCAATTTTTCGCACCTCTTTGCACTTGTCCGGCAGTCTCCGCAGTTCTCCACACCTCTCTGCCCTTGTCGGCCCCTCTCTGCCCTTGTCGGCCCCTCTCTGCCCTTGTCGGCCCCTCTCTGCCCTTGTCGGCCCCTCTCTGCCCTTGTCGGCCCCTCTCTGCCCTTGTCGGCCCCTCTTTGCACATTTCTGCTCCTCTTTGCACTTGTTCACATGTCCTTGCCCTTGTACGGTATTCTCCACAATTCTGCGCCCCTCTTTGCCCTTGTCCGCCCCTCTTTGCCCTTGTCCGCCCCTCTTTGCCCTTGTCCGCCCCTCTTTGCCCTTGTCCGCCCCTCTTTGCCCTTGTCCGCCCCTCTTTGCCTTTGTCCGGTATTCTCCGCACTTCTCCTCCTCTCTTTGCCCTTGTCCGGTATTCTCCGCACTTCTCCTCCTCTCTTTGCCCTTGTCTGGTATTCTCCGCACTTCTCCTCCTCTCTTTGCCCTTGTCCGCCCCTCTTTGCCCTTGTCCGCCCCTCTTTGCCCTTGTCCCTAATTCTCTGTACTTGTCCTCCCCTCTTTGCCCTTGTCCGCCTCTCTTTGACAATGTCCCGTATTCTCCGCCCCTCCTTGCCCTTGTCCGCCCCTCCTTGCCCTTGTCCGCCCCTCCTTGCCCTTGTCCGCCCCTCCTTGCCCTTGTCCGCCCCTCCTTGCCCTTGTCCGCCCCTCCTTGCCCTTGTCCGCCCCTCCTTGCCCTTGTCCGCCCCTCCTTGCCCTTGTCCGCCCCTCCTTGCCCTTGTCCGCCCCTCCTTGCCCTTGTCCGCCCCTCCTTGCCCTTGTCCGCCCCTCCTTGCCCTTGTCCGCCCCTCCTTGCCCTTGTCCGCCCCTCCTTGCCCTTGTCCGCCCCTCCTTGCCCTTGTCCGCCCCTCCTTGCCCTTGTCCGCCCCTCCTTGCCCTTGTCCGCCCCTCTTTGCCCTTGTCCCTAATTCTCTGTACTTGTCCTCCCCTCTTTGCCCTTGTCCGCCTCTCTTTGACAATGTCCCGTATTCTCCGCCCCTCCTTGCCCTTGTCCGCCCCTCCTTGCCCTTGTCCGCCCCTCCTTGCCCTTGTCCGCCCCTCCTTGCCCTTGTCCGCCCCTCCTTGCCCTTGTCCGCCCCTCCTTGCCCTTGTCCGCCCCTCCTTGCCCTTGTCCGCCCCTCCTTGCCCTTGTCCGCCCCTCCTTGCCCTTGTCCGCCCCTCCTTGCCCTTGTCCGCCCCTCCTTGCCCTTGTCCGCCCCTCCTTGCCCTTGTCCGCCCCTCCTTGCCCTTGTCCGCCCCTCATTGCCCTTGTCCGCCCCTCCTTGCCCTTGTCCCGTATTCTCCGCACTTGCCCGCCCGTCTTTGCCCTTGCCCGCCCGTCTTTGCCCTTGCCCGCCCGTCTTTGCCCTTGCCCGCCCCTCTTTGCCCTTGCCCGCCCCTCTTTGCCCTTGCCCGCCCCTCTTTGCCCTTGCCCGCCCCTCTTTGCCCTTGCCCGCCCCTCTTTTCGCTTGCCCGCCCCTCTTTTCGCTTGCCCGCCCCTCTTTGCCCTTGTCCCATATTCTCCGCACTTGTCCGCCCCTCTTTGCCCTTGTCCGCCCCTCTTTGCCCTTGTCCGCCCCTCTTTGCCCTTGTCCGCCCCTCTTTGCCCTTGTCCGCCCCTCTTTGCCCTTGTCCGCCCCTCTTTGCCCTTGTCCGCCCCTCTTTGCCCTTGTCCGCCCCTCTTTGCCCTTGTCCGCCCCTCTTTGCCCTTGTCCGCCCCTCTTTGCCCTTGTCCGCCCCTCTTTGCCCTTGTCCGCCCCTCTTTGCCCTTGTCCGCCCCTCTTTGCCCTTGTCCGCCCCTCTTTGCCCTTGTCCGCCCCTCTTTGCCCTTGTCCGCCCCTCTTTGCCCTTGTCCGCCCCTCTTTGCCCTTGTCCGCCCCTCTTTGCCCTTGTCCGCCCCTCTTTGCCCTTGTCCGCCCCTCTTTGCCCTTGTCCGCCCCTCTTTGCCCTTGTCCGCCCCTCTTTGCCCTTGTCCGCCCCTCTTTGCCCTTGTCCGCCCCTCTTTGCCCTTGTCCGCCCCTCTTTGCCCTTGTCCGCCCCTCTTTGCCCTTGTCCCTCATTCTCCGCAACTCTCCGCCCCTCTTTGCCCTTGCCCGCCCCTCTTTGCCCTTGCCCGCCCCTCTTTGCCCTTGCCCGCCCCTCTTTGCCCTTGCCCGCCCCTCTTTGCCCTTGTCCGCCCCTCTTTGCCCTTGTCCGCCCCTCTTTGCCCTTGTCCGCCCCTCTTTGCCCTTGTCCGCCCCTCTTTGCCCTTGTCCGCCCCTCTTTGCCCTTGTCCGCCCCTCTTTGCCCTTGTCCGCCCCTCTTTGCCCTTGTCCCGAATGCTCCGCACTTCTCTGCCCCTCTTTACTCTTGTCCCGTATTCTCTGCACTTCTCCGTCCCTCTTTGCAATTGTGCAACCCTCTTTGCCATTGTCCGCTCCTCTTTGCCCTTGTCCCTTATTCTCCGCACTTTTCCGCACCTCTTTGCCCTTGTCCGCCCCTCTTTGCCTTGTCCCGTATTCTCCGCACTTGTCCGCCCCTCTTTGCCCTTGTCCGCCCCTCTTTGCCCTTGTCCGCCCCTCTTTGCCCTTGTCCGCCCCTCTTTGCCCTTGTCCGCCCCTCTTTGCCCTTGTCCGCACCATTTTACTCCTGTCTGCCCCTCTTTGCCCTTTTCCGCCCGTCTTTGCCCTTTTCCGCCCGTCTTTGCCCTTTTCCGCCCGTCTTTGCCCTTTTCCGCCCGTCTTTGCCCTTTTCCGCCCGTCTTTGCCCTTTTCCGCCCGTCTTTGCCCTTTTCCGCCCGTCTTTGCCCTTTTCCGCCCGTCTTTGCCCTTTTCCGCCCGTCTTTGCCCTTTTCCGCCCGTCTTTGCCCTTTTCCGCCCGTCTTTGCCCTTTTCCGCCCCTCTTTGCCCTTTTCCGCCCCTCTTTGCCCTTTTCCGCCCCTCTTTGCCCTTTTCCGCCCCTCTTTGCCCTTTTCCGCCCCTCTTTGCCCTTTTCCGCCCCTCTTTGCCCTTTTCCGCCCCTCTTTGCCCTTTTCCGCCCCTCTTTGCCCTTTTCCGCCCCTCTTTGCCCTTTTCCGCCCCTCTTTGCCCTTTTCCGCCCCTCTTTGCCCTTTTCCGCCCCTCTTTGCCCTTTTCCGCCCCTCTTTGCCCTTTTCCGCCCCTCTTTGCCCTTTTCCGCCCCTCTTTGCCCTTTTCCGCCCCTCTTTGCCCTTTTCCGCCCCTCTTTGCCCTTTTCCGCCCCTCTTTGCCCTTTTCCGCCCCTCTTTGCCCTTTTCCGCCCCTCTTTGCCCTTTTCCGCCCGTCTTTGCCCTTTTCCGCCCGTCTTTGCCCTTTTCCGCCCGTCTTTGCCCTTTTCCGCCCGTCTTTGCCCTTTTCCGCCCGTCTTTGCCCTTTTCCGCCCGTCTTTGCCCTTTTCCGCCCGTCTTTGCCCTTTTCCGCCCGTCTTTGCCCTTTTCCGCCCGTCTTTGCCCTTTTCCGCCCGTCTTTGCCCTTTTCCGCCCGTCTTTGCCCTTTTCCGCCCGTCTTTGCCCTTTTCCGCCCGTCTTTGCCCTTTTCCGCCCGTCTTTGCCCTTTTCCGCCCCTCTTTGCCCTTTTCCGCCCCTCTTTGCCCTTTTCCGCCCCTCTTTGCCCTTTTCCGCCCCTCTTTGCCCTTTTCCGCCCCTCTTTGCCCTTTTCCGCCCCTCTTTGCCCTTTTCCGCCCCTCTTTGCCCTTTTCCGCCCCTCTTTGCCCTTTTCCGCCCCTCTTTGCCCTTTTCCGCCCCTCTTTGCCCTTTTCCGCCCCTCTTTGCCCTTTTCCGCCCCTCTTTGCCCTTTTCCGCCCCTCTTTGCCCTTTTCCGCCCCTCTTTGCCCTTTTCCGCCCCTCTTTGCCCTTTTCCGCCCCTCTTTGCCCTTTTCCGCCCCTCTTTGCCCTTTTCCGCCCCTCTTTGCCCTTTTCCGCCCCTCTTTGCCCTTTTCCGCCCCTCTTTGCCCTTTTCCGCCCCTCTTTGCCCTTTTCCGCCCCTCTTTGCCCTTTTCCGCCCCTCTTTGCCCTTTTCCGCCCCTCTTTGCCCTTTTCCGCCCCTCTTTGCCCTTTTCCGCCCCTCTTTGCCCTTTTCCGCCCCTCTTTGCCCTTTTCCGCCCCTCTTTGCCCTTTTCCGCCCCTCTTTGCCCTTGTCCTGTATTCTCCGCACTTGTCCACCGCTCTTTGCCATTGTCCGCACCTCTTTGCCCTTGTCCCATATTCTCCACAATTGTCCGCCCCTCTTTGCACTTGTCCGCAATTCTTTGCCCTTGTCCCTTATTCTCCGCACTTGTCCGCCCCTCTTTGCCCTTGTCCGCCCCTCTTTGCCCTTGTCCGCCCCTTTCGCAATTTTCCTCCCCTCTTTGCCTTTGTCCGCCCCTCTTTGCCATTGTCCCATATTCTCTCTCTTTGCCAAAATCGCATTATTAGGCGAAAGTAAGTTACAATTCAGTACCCTATCCTAAAGCTTGCTGTTAGGAGGGAATCTGCAGCTTGCAGTCAAAGCGCTTCCAGAGGGGAGTCTAATGAGGGCAAACATTTGATGGTAGCAGCTTCCCTGCGGGAGATACTCTCTTTGCCAAAATCGCATTATTAGGCGAAAGTAAGTTACAATTCAGTACCCTATCCTAAAGCTTGCTGTTAGGAGGGAATCTGCAGCTTGCAGTGAAAGCGCTTCCACAGGGGAGTCTAATGAGGGCAAACATTTGATGGTAACAGCTTCCCTGCGGGAGATATTCTCATTGCCAAAATCGCCTTATTAGCCGCCGTTAAGATACAATTCAGTACCCTATCCTAAAGCTTGCTGTTAGGAGGGAATCTGCAGCTTGCAGTGAAAGCGCTTCCAGAGTGGAGTCTAATGAGGGCAAACATTTGATGGTAACAGCTTCCCTGCGGGAGATATTCTCATTGCCAAAATCGCCTTATTAGCCGCAGTTAAGATACAATTCAGTACCCTATCCTAAAGCTTGCTGTTGGGAGGGAATCTGAAGATTGCAGTGAAAGCGCTTCCAGAGGGTAGTCTAACGAGGGCAAACATTTGATGGTAGCAGCTTCCCTGCGGGAGATACTCTCTTTGCCAAAATCGCATTATTAGGCGAAAGTAAGATACAATTCAGTACCCTATCCTAAAGCTTGCTGGTAGGAGGGAATCTGCAGCTTGCGGTGAAAGCGCTTCCAGAGGGGAGTCTAATGAGGGCAAACATTTGATGGTAGCAGCTTCCCTGCGGGAGATATTCTCTTTGCCAAAATCGCCTTATTAGACGCACTTAAGTTACAATTCAGTACCCTATCCTAAAGCTTGCTGTTAGGAGGGAATCTGCAGCTTGCAGTGAAAGCGCTTCCAGAGGGGAGTCTAAAGAGGGCAAGCATTTGATGGTAGCAGCTTCCCTGCGGGAGATACTCTCTTTGCCAAAATCGCCTTATTAGCCGCAGTTAAGTTACAATTCAGTACCCTATCCTAAAGCTTGCTGTTAGGAAGGAATCTGCAGCTTGCACTGAAAGCGCTTCCAGAGGGGAGTCTAATGAGGGCAAACATTGGATGGTAGCAGCTTCCCTGCGGTAGATACTCTCTTTGCCAAAATCGCCTTATTAGCCGCAGTTAAGTTACAATTCAGTACACTATCCTAAAGCTTGCTGTTAGGAGGGAATCTGCAGCTTGCAGTGAAAGCGCTTCCAGAGGGGAGTCTAATGAGGGCAAACATTTGATGGTAGCATCTTCTCTGCGGGAGATACTCTCTTTGCCAAAATCACATTATTAGGCGAAAGTAAGTTACAATTCAGTACCCTATCCTAAAGCTTGCTGTTAGGAGGGAATCTGCAGCTTGCAGTGAAAGCGCTTCTAGAGGGGACTCTAATGAGGGCAAACATTTGATGGTAGGAGCTTCCCTGCGGGAGATACTCTCTTTGCCAAAATCGCATTATTAGGCGAAAGTAAGTTACAATTCAGTACCCTATCCTAAAGCTTGCTGTTAGGAGGGAATCTGCAGCTTGCAGTGAAAGCGCTTCCAGAGGGGAGTCTAATGAGGGCAAACATTTGATGGTAGCAGCTTCCCTGAGGGAGATAGTCTCTTTGCCAAAATCGCCTTAATAGCCGCAGTTAAGATACAGTTCAGTACCCTATCCTAAAGCTTGCTGTTAGGAGGGAATCTGCAGCTTGCAGTGAAAGCGCTTCCAGAGTGGAGTCTAATGAGGGCAAACATTTGATGGTAGCAGCTTCCCTGCGGGAGATACTCTCTTTGCCAAAATCGCCTTATTGGCCGCAGTTAAGTTACAATTCGGTACCTTATCCTAAAGCTTGCTGTTAGGAGGGAATTTGCAGCTTGCAGTGAAAGCGCTTCCAGAGGGGAGTCTAATGAGGGCAAACATTTGATGGTAGCAGCTTCCCTGCGGGAGATACTCTCTTTGCCAAAATCGCGGTATTAGGCGAAAGTAAGTTACAATTCAGTACACTATCCTAAAGCTTGCTGTTAGGAGGGAATCTGCAGCTTGAAGTGAATGCGCTTCCAGAGGGGAGTCTAATGAGGGCAAACATTTGATGGTAGCAGCTTCCCTGCGGGAGATATTCTCTTTGCCAAAATCGCCTTATTAGCCGCAGTTAAGTTACAATTCATTACCCTATCCTAAAGCTTGCTGTTAGGAGGGAATCTACAGCTTGCAGTGAAAGCGCTTCCAGAGGGGAGTCTAATGAGGGCAAACATTTGATGTTAGCAGCTTCCCTGCGGGAGATACTCTCTTTGCCAAAATCGCATTATTAGGCGAAAGTAAGTTACAATTCAGTACCCTATCCTAAAGCTTGCTGTTAGGAGGGAATCTGCAGCTTGCAGTGAAAGCGCTTCCAGAGGGGAGTCTAATGAGGGCAAACATTTGATGGTAGCAGCTTCCCTGCGGGAGATACTCTCTTTGCCAAAATCGCATTATTAGGCAAAAGTAAGTTAAAATTCAGAACCCTTTCCTAAAGCTTGCTGTTAGGAAGGAATCCGCAGCTTGCAGTAAAAGCGCTTCCAGAGGGGAGTCTAATGAGGGCAAACATTTGATGGTAGCAGCTTCCCTGCGGGAGATACTCTCTTTGCCAAAACCGCATTATTAGGCGAATGTAAGTTACAATTCAGTACCCTATCCTAAAGCTTGCTGTTAGGAGGGAATCTGCAGCTTGCAGTCAAAGCGCTTCCAGAGGGGAGTCTAATGAGGGCAAACATTTGATGGTAGCAGCTTCCCTGCGGGAGATACTCTCTTTGCCAAAATCGCATTATTAGGCGAAAGTAAGTTACAATTCAGAACCCTTTCCTAAAGATTGCTGTTAGGAGGGAATCTGCAGCTTGCAGTGAAAGCGCTTCCAGAGGGGAGTCTAATGAGGGCAAACATGTGATGGTAGCAGCTTCCCTGCGGGAGATAGTCTCTTTGCCAAAATCGCATTATTAGGCGAAAGTAAGTTACAATTCAGTACCCTATCCTAAAGGTTGCTGTTAGGAGGGAATCTGCAGCTTGCAGTGAAAGCGCTTCCAGAGGGGAGTCTAATGTGGGCAAACATTTGATGGTAGCAGCTTCCCTGCGGGAGATACTCTCTTTGCCAAAGTCGCATTATTAGGCGAAAGTAAGTTACAATTCAGGACCCTATCCTAAAGCTTGCTGTTAGGAGGGAATCTGCAGCTTGCAGTGAAAGCGCTTCCAGAGGGGAGTCTAATGAGGGCAAACATGTGATGGTAGCAGCTTCCCTGCGGGAGATATTCTCTTTGCCAAAATCGCCTTATTAGGCGAAAGTAAGTTACCATTCAGTACCCTATCCTAAAGCTTGCTGTTAGGAGGGAATCTGCAGCTTGCAGTGAAAACACTTCCAGAGGGGAGTCTAATGAGGGCAAACATTTGATGGTAGTAGCTTCCCCGCGGGAGATAGTCTCTTTGCCAAAATCGCCTTATTAGCCGCAGTTAAGTTACAATTCAGTACACTATCCTAAAGCTTGCTGTTAGGAGGGAATCTGCAGCTTGCAGTGAAAGCGCTTCCAGAGGGGAGTCTAATGAGGGCAAACATTTGATGGTAGCAGCTTCCCTGCGGGAGATACTCTCTTTGCCAAAATCGCATTATTAGGCGAAAGTAAGTTACAATTCAGTACCCTATCCTAAAGCTTGCTGGTAGGAGGGAATCTGCAGCTTGCAGTGCAAGTGCTTCCAGAGGGTAGTCTAACGAGGGCAAACATTTGATGGTAGCAGCTTCCCTGCGGGAGATAGTCTCTTTGCCAAAATCGCCTTATTAGGCGAAAGTAAGTTACAATTCAGTACCCTATCCTAAAGCTTGCTGTTAGGAGGGTATCTGCAGCTTGCAGTGAAAGCGCTTCCAGAGGGGAGTCTAATGAGGGCAAAGATTTGATGGTAGCAGCTTCCCTGCGGGAGATACTCTCTTTGCCAAAATCGCATTATTAGGCGAAAGTAAGTTACAATTCAGTACCCTATCCTAAAGCTTGCTGTTAGGAGGGAATCTGCAGCTTGCAGTGAAAGCACTTCCAGAGGGGAGTCTAATGAGGGCAAACATTTGATGGTAGCAGCTTCCCTGCGGGAGATACTCTCTTTGCCAAAATCGCATTATTAGGCGAAAGTAAGTTACAATTCAGTACCCTAACCTAAAGTTGCTGTTAGGAGGGAATTTGCAGCTTGCAGTGAAAGCGCTTCCAGAGGGGAGTCTAACGAGGGCAAACATTTGATGGTAGCAGCTTCCCTGCGGGAGATACTCTCTTTGCCAAAATCGCATTATTATGCGAAAGTAAGTTACCATTCAGTACCCTATCCTAAAGCTTGCTGTTAGGAGGGAATCTGCAGCTTGCAGTGAAAGCGCTTCCAGAGGGGAGTCTAATGAGGGCAAACGTTTGATGGTAACAGCTTCCCTGCGGGAGATATTCTCTTTTCCAAAATCGCATTATTAGGCGAAAGTAAGTTACAATTCAGTACCCTATCCTAAAGCTTGCTGTTAGGAGGGAATCTGCAGCTTGCAGTGAAAGCCCTTCCAGAGGGGAGTGTAATGAGGGCAAACATTTGATAGTAACAGCTTCCCTGCGGGAGATATTCTCTTTTCCAAAATCGCCTTATTAGGCGAAAGTAAGTTACAATTCAGTACCCTATCCTAAAGCTTGCTGTTAGGAGGGAATCTGCAGCTTGCAGTGAAAGCGCTTCCAGAGGGGAGTCTAATGAGGGCAAATATTTGATGGTAGCAGCTTCCCTGCGGGACATACTCTCTTTGCCAAAATCGCATTATTAGGCGAAAGTAAGTTACAATTCAGTACCCTATCCTAAAGCTTGCTGTTAGGAGGGAATCTGCAGCTTGCAGTGAAAGCGCTTCCAGAGGGGAGTCTAACGAGGGCAAACATTTGATGGTAGCAGCTTCCCTGCGGGAGATACTCTCTTTGCCAAAATCGCATTATTAGGCGAAAGTAAGATACAATTCAGTACCCTCTCCTAAAGCTTGCTGTTAGGAGGGAATCTGCAGCTTGCAGTGAAAGTGCTTCAAGAGAGGAATCTAACGAGAGCCAGCATTTGATGGTAGCAGCTTCCCTGCGGCGATAATCTGTTTTCCAATTTTGCATAATTAGCCGCAGTTAAGATACAATTCAGTACCCTATCCTACAGCTTGCTGTTAGGAGGGAATCTGCAGCTTGCAGTGAAAGCGCTTCCAGAGGGGAGTCTAATGAGGGCAAACATTTGATGGTAGCAGCTTCCCTGCGGGAGATACTCTCTTTGCCAAAATCGCATTATTAGGCGAAAGTTAGTTACAATTCAGTACCCTATCCTAAAGCTTGCTGTTAGGAGGGAATCTGCAGCTTGCAGTGAAAGCACTTCCAGATGGGAGTCTAATGAGGGCAAGCATTTGATGGTAGCAGCTTCCCTGCAGGAGATATTCTCATTGCCAAAATCTCATTATTAGGCGAAAGTAAGTTACAATTCAGGACCCTATCCTAAAGCCTGCTGTTAGGAGGGAATCTGCAGCTTGAAGTGAATGCGCTTCCAGAGGGTAGTCTAACGAGGGCAAACATTTGATGGCAGCAGCTTCCCTGCGAGTTATAGTCTCTTTGCCAAAATCGCATTATTAGGCGAAAGTAAGTTACAATTCAGTACACTATCCTAAAGCTTGCTGTTAGGAGGGAATCTGCAGCTTGAAGTGAATGCGCTTCCAGAGGGGAGTCTAATTAGGGCAAACATTTGATGGTAACAGCTTCCCTGCAGGAGATACTCTCTTTGCCATAATCGCATTATTAGGCGAAAGTAAGTTACAATTCAGTACCCTATCCTAAAGCTTGCTGTTAGGAGGGAATCTGCAGCTTGCAGTGAAAGCGCTTCCAGAGGGGAGTCTAATGAGGGCAAACATTTGATGGTAGCAGCTTCCCTGCGGGAGATACTCTCTTTGCCAAAATCGCATTATTAGGCGAAAGTAAGTTACAATTCAGTACCCTATCCTAAAGCTTGCTGTTAGGAGGGAATCTGCAGCTTGCAGTGAAAGCACTTCCAGAGGGGAGTCTAATGAGGGCAAATATTTGATGGTAGCAGCTTCCCTGCGGGAGATATTCTCTTTGACATAATCGCCTTATTAGCCGCAGTTAAGTTACAATTCAGTACCCTATCCTAAAGCTTGCTGTTAGGAGGGAATCTGCAGCTTGCAGTGAAAGCGCTTCCAGAGGGGAGTCTAATGAGGGCAAACATTTGATGGTAGCAGCTTCCCTGCGGGAGATACTCTCTTTGCCAAAATCGCATTATTAGGCGAAAGTAAGTTACAATTCAGTACCCTATCCTAAAGCTTGCTGTTAGGAGGGAATCTGCAGCTTGCAGTGAAAGCGCTTCCAGAGGGGAGTCTAACGAGGGCAAATATTTGATGGTAGCAGCTTCCCTGCGGGAGATACTCTCTTTGCCAAAATCGCATTATTAGGCGAAAGTAAGTTACAATTCAGTACCCTATCCTAAAGCTTGCTGTTAGGAGGGAATCTGCAGCTTGCCGTGAAAGCGCTTCCAGAGGGGAGTCTAATGAGGGCAAGCATTTGATGGTAGCAGCTTCCCTGCGGGAGATATTCTCTTTGCCAAAATCGCCTTATTAGCCGCAGTTAAGTTACAATTCAGTAAACTGTCCTACAGCTTGCTGTTAGGAGGGAATCTGCAGCTTGCAGTGAAAGCGCTTCCAGAGGGGAGTCTAATGAGGGCAAATATTTGATGGTAGCAGCTTCCCTGCGGGAGATATTCTCTTTGCCATAATCGCCTTATTAGCCGCAGTTAAGTTACAATTCAGTACCCTATCCTAAAGCTTGCTGTTAGGAGGGAATCTGCAGCTTGCAGTGAAAGCGCTTCCAGAGGAGAGTCTAATGAGGGCAAATATGTGATGGTAGCAGCTTTCCTGCGGTAGATACTCTCTTTGCCAAAATCGCATTATTAGGCGAAAGTAAGTTACAATTCAGTACCCTATCCTAAAGCTTGCTGTTAGGAGGGAATCTGCAGCTTGCAGTGAAAGCGCTTCCAGAGGGGAGTCTAATGAGGGCAAACATTTGATGGTAGCAGCTTCCCTGCGGGAGATACTCTCTTTGCCAAAATCTCATTATTAGGCAAAATTAAGTTACAATTCAGTACCCTATCCTAAAGCTTGCTGTTAGGAGGGAATCTGCAGCTTGCAGTGAAAGCACTTCCAGAGGGGAGTCTAATGAGGGCAAACATTTGATGGTAGCAGCTTCCCTGCGGGAGAAAGTCTCTTTGGTAAAATCGCATTATTAGTCGAAAGTACGTTACAATTCAGTACTCTTTCCTAAAGATTGCTGTTAGGAGGGAATCTGCAGCTTGCAGTGAAAGCGCTTCCAGAGGGGAGTCTAATGAGGGCAAGCATTTGATGGTAGCAGCTTCCCCGCGGGAGATATTCTCTTTGCCAAAATCTCCTTATTAGCCGCAATTAAGTTACAATTCAGTACACTGTTTTACAGCTTGCTGTTAGGAGGGAATCTGCAGCTTGCAGTGAAAGCGCTTCCAGAGAGGAGTCTAATGAGGGCAAACATTTGATGGTAGCAGCTTCCCTGCGGGTGATACTCTCTTTGCCAAAATCGCATTATTAGGCGAAAGTAAGTTACAATTCAGTACCCTATCCTAAAGCTTGCTGTTAGGAGGGAATCTGCAGCTTGCAGTGAAAGCGCTTCCAGAGGGGAGTCTAATGAGGGCAAACATTTGATGGTAACAGCTTCCCTGCGGGAGATATTCTCTTTGCCAAAATCGCCTTATTAGCCGCAGTTAAGTTACAATTCAGTACCCTATCCTAAAGCTTGCTGTTAGGAGGGAATCTGCAGCTTGCAGTGAAAGCGCTTCCAGAGGGGAGTCTAATGAGGGCAAACATTTGATGGTAGCAGCTTCCCTGCGGGAGATACTCTCTTTGCCAAAATCGCATTATTAGGCGAAAGTAAGTTACGATTCAGTACCCTATCCTAAAGCTTGCTGTTAGGAGGGAATCTGCAGCTTGCAGTGAAAGCGCTTCCAGAGGGGAGTCTAATGAGGGCAAACATTTGATGGTAGCATCTTCCCTGCGGGAGATATTCTCTTTGCCAAAATCTCCTTATTAGCCGCAGTTAAGTTACAATTCAGTACCCTATCCTAAAGCTTGCTGTTAGGAGGGAATCTGCAGCTTGCAGTGAAAGCCCTTCCAGAGGGGAGTCTAATGAGGGCAAACATTTGATGGTAGCAGCTTCCCTGCCGGAGATACTCTCTTTGCCATAATCGCATTATTAGGCGAAAGTAAGTTACAATTCAGTACCCTATCCTAAAGCTTGCTGTTAGGAGGGAATCTGCAGCTTGCAGTGAAAGCGCTTCCAGAGGGGAGTCTAATGAGGGCAAACATTTGATGGTAGCAGCTTCCCTGCGGGAGATAATCTTTTTTCCAAAATCGCATTATTAGGCGAAAGTAAGATACAATTCAGGACCCTATCCTAAAGCTTGCTGTTAGGAGGGAATCTGCAGCTTGCAGTGAAAGCGCTTCCACAGGGTAGTCTAATGAGGGCAAACATTTGATGGTAGCAGCTTCCCTGCGGGAGATAGTCTCTTTTCCAAAATCGCATTATTAGGCGAAAGTAAGTTTCAATTCAGTACCCTATCCTAAAGCTTGCTGTTAGGAAGGAATCTGCAGCTTGAAGTGAATGCGCTTCCAGAGGGTAGTCTAACGAGGGCAAACATTTGATGGTAACAGCTTCCCTGCGGGAGATAGTCTCTTTGCCAAAATCGCATTATCAGGCGAAAGTAAGTTACAATTCAGTACCCTATCCTAAAGCTTGCTGTTAGGAGGGAATCTGCAGCTTGCAGTGAAAGCGCTTCCAGAGGGGAGTCTAACGAGGGCAAACATTTGATGGTAGCAGCTTCCCTGCGGGAGATACTCTCTTTGCCAAAATCGCATTATTAGGCGAAAGTAAGTTACAATTCAGTACCCTATGCTAAAGCTTGCTGTTAGGAGGGAATCTGCAGCTTGCAGTGAAAGCGCTTCCAGAGGGGAGTCTAATGAGGGCAAACATTTGATGGTAGCAGCTTCCCTGCTGGAGATATTCTCTTTCCCAAAATCGCCTTTTTAGCCGCAGATAAGTTACAATTCAGTACCCTATCCTAAAGCTTGCTGTTAGGAGGGAATCTGCAGCTTGAAGTGAATGCGCTTCCAGAGGGTAGTCTAACGAGGGCAAACATTTGATGGTAACAGCTTCCCTGCGGGAGATACTCTCTTTGCCAAAATCGCATTATTAGGCGAAAGTAAGTTACAATTCAGTACCCTATCCTAAAGCTTGCTGTTAGGAGGGAATCTGCAGCTTGCAGTGAAAGCGCTTCCAGAGGGGAGTCTAATGAGGGCAAAAATTTGATGGTAGCAGCTTTCCTGCGGGAGATACTCTCTTTGCCAAAATCGCATTATTAGGCGAAAGTAAGTTACAATTCAGGACCCTATCCTAAAGCTTGCTGTTAGGAGGGAATCTGCAGCTTGCAGTGAAAGCTCTTCCACAGGGTAGTCTAACGAGGGCAAACATTTGATGGTAGCATCTTCCCTGAGGGAGATAGTCTCTTTGCCATAATCGCCTTATTAGCCGCAGTTAACTTACAATTCAGTACCCTATCCTAAAGCTTGCTGTTAGGAGGGAATCTGCAGCTTGCAGTGAAAGCGCTTCCAGAGGGGAGTCTAATGAGGGCAAACATTTGATGGTAGCAGCTTCCCTGCGGGAGATACTCTCTTTGCCAAAATCGCATTATTAGGCGAAAGTAAGTTACAATTCAGTACCCTATCCTAAAGCTTGCTGTTAGGAGGGAATCTGCAGCTTGCAGTGAAAGCGCTTCCAGAGGGGAGTCTAATGAGGGCAAACATTTGATGGTAGGAGCTTCCCTGCGGGAGATACTCTCTTTGCCAAAATCGCATTATTAGGCGAAAGTAAGTTACAATTCAGTACCCTCTCCGAAAGCTTGCTGTTAGGAAGGAATCTGCAGCTTGCAGTGAAAGCGCTTCCAGAGGGGAGTCTAATGAGGGCAAACATTTGATGGTAGCAGCTTCCCTGTGGGAGATAATCTCTTTGCCAAAATCTCATTATTAGGCGAAAGTAAGTTACAATTCAGTACCCTCTCCTAAAGCTTGCTGTTAGGAGGGAATCTGCAGCTTGAAGTGAATGCGCTTCCAGAGGGTAATCTAACGAGGGCAAACATTCGATGGTAACAGCTTCCCTGCGGGAGATACTCTGTTTGCCAAAATCGCATTATTAGGCGAAAGTAAGTTACAATTCAGTACCCTATCCTAAAGCTTGCTGTTAGGAGGGAATCTGCAGCTTGCAGTGAAAGCGCTTCCAGAGGGGAGTCTAATGAGGGCAAAGATTTGATGGTAGCAGCTTCCCTGCGGGAGATACTCTCTTTGCCAAAATCGCATTATTAGGCGAAAGTAAGTTACAATTCAGTACCCTATCCTAAAGCTTGCTGTTAGGAAGGAATCTGCAGCTTGCAGTGAAAGCGCTTCCAGAGGGGAGTCTAATGAGGGCAAACATTTGATGGTGGCAGCTTCCCTGCGGGAGATACTCTCTTTGCCAAAATCGCCTTATGAGCCGCAGTTAAGTTACAATTCAGTACCCTATCCTAAAGCTTGCTGTTAGGAGGGAATCTGCAGCTTGCAGTGAAAGCGCTTCCAGAGGGGAGTCTAATGAGGGCAAACGTTTGATGGTAACAGCTTCCCTGCGGGAGACAGTCTCTTTGCCAAAATCGCATTATTAGGCGACAGTAAGTTACAATTCAGTACCCTATCCTAAAGCTTGCTGTTAGGAGGGAATCTGCAGCTTGCAGTGAAAGCGCTTCCAGAGGGGAGTCTAATGAGGGCAAACATTTGATGGTAGCAGCTTCCCTGCGAGTTATAGTCTCTTTGCCAAAATCGCATTATTAGGTGAAAGTAAGTTACAATTCAGTACCCTATCCTAAAGCTTGCTGTTAGGAGGGAATCTGCAGCTTGCAGTGAAAGCGCTTCCAGAGGGGAGTCTAATGAGGGCAAACATTTGATGGTAGCAGCTTCCCTGCGGGAGATACTCTCTTTGCCAAAATCGCATTATTAGGAGAAAGTAAGTTACAATTCAGTACCCTATCCTAAAGCTTGCTGTTAGGAGGGAATCTGCAGCTTGAAGTGAATGCGCTTCCAGAGGGTAGTCTAACGAGGGCAAACATTTGATGGTAGCAGCTTCCCTGCGGGAGATACTCTCTTTGCCATAATCGCCTTATAATCCGCAGTTAAGTTACAATTCAGTACCCTATCCTAAAGCTTGCTGTTAGGAGGGAATCTGCAGCTTGCAGTGAAAGCGCTTCCAGAGGGAACTCTAATGAGGGCAAACATTTGGTGGCAGCAGCTTCCCTGCGAGTTATAGTCTCTTTGCCAAAATCGCATTATTAGGCGAAAGTAAGTTACAATTCAGTACCCTATCCTAAAGCTTGCTGTTAGGAGGGAATCTGCAGCTTGCAGTGAATGCGCTTCCAGAGGGGAGTTTAATGAGGGCAAAGATTTGATGGTAGCAGCTTCCCTGCGGGAGATAATCTCTTTGCCAAAATCGCATTATTAGGCGAAAGTAAGTTACAATTCAGGACCCTATCCTAAAGCTTGCTGTTAGGAGGGAATCTGCAGCTTGCAGTGAAAGCGCTTCCAGAGGGGAGTCTAATGAGGGGAAACATTTGGTGGCAGCAGCTTCCCTGCGAGTTATAGTCTCTTTGCCAAAATCGCATTATTAGGCGAAAGTAAGTTACAATTCAGTACCCTATCCTAAAGCTTGCTGTTAGGAGGGAATCTGCAGCTTGCAGTGAAAGCGCTTCCAGAGGGGAGTCTAATGAGGGCAAACATTTTATGGTAGCAGCTGCCCTGCGGGAGATACTCTCTTTGCCAAAATCGCATTATTAGGCGAAAGTAAGTTACAATTCAGTACCCTATCCTAAAGCTTGCTGTTAGGAGGGAATCTGCAGCTTGAAGTGAATGCGCTTCCAGAGGGGAGTCTAATGAGGGCAAACATTTGATGGTAGCAGCTTCCCTGCGGGAGATACTCTCTTTGCCATAATCGCCTTATAAGCCGCAGTTAAGTTACAATTCAGTACCCTATCCTAAAGCTTGCTGTTAGGAAGGAATCTGCAGCTTGCAGTGAAAGCGCTTCCAGAGGGGAGTCTAATGAGGGCAAAAATTTGATGGTAGCAGCTTCCCTGCGGGAGATACTCTCTTTGCCAAAATCGCCTTATTAGGCGAAAGTAAGTTACAATTCAGTACCCTATCCTAAAGCTTGCTGTTAGGAGGGAATCTGCAGCTTGCAGTGAAAGCGCTTCCAGAGGGGAGTCTAATGAGGGCAAACATTTGATGGTAACAGCTTCCCTGCGGGAGATACTCTCTTTGCCAAAATCGCATTAATAGGCGAAAGTAAGATACAATTCAGTACACTATCCTAAAGCTTGCTGTTAGGAGGGAATCTGCAGCTTGCAGTGAAAGCGCTTCCAGAGGGGAGTCTAATGAGGGCAAACATTTGATGGTAGCAGCTTCCCTGCGGGAGATAGTCTCTTTGCCAAAATCGCCTTATTAGCTGCAGTTAAGTTACAATTCAGTACCCTATCCTAAAGCTTGCTGTTAGGAGGGAATCTGCAGCTTGCAGTGAAAGCGCTTCCAGAGGGGAGTCTAATGAGGGCAAACATTTGATGGTAGCAGCTTCCCTGCGGGAGATAGTCTCTTTGCCAAAATCACATTATTAGGCGAAAGTAAGATACAATTCAGTACCCTATCCTAAAGCTTGCTGTTAGGAGGGAATCTGCAGCTTGCAGTGAAAGCGCTTCCAGAGGGGAGTCTAATGAGGGCAAAGATTTGATGGTAGCAGCTTCCCTGAGGGAGATAGTCTCTTTGCCAAAATCGCCTTAATAGCCGCAGTTAAGTTACAATTCAGTACCCTATCCTAAAGCTTGCTGTTAGGAAGGAATCTGCAGCTTGCAGTGAAAGCGCTTCCAGAGGGGAGTCTAATGAGGGCAAACATTTGATGGTAGCAGCTTCCCTGCGGGAGATACTCTCTTTGCCATAATCGCCTTATGAGCCACAGTTAAGTTACAATTCATTACACTGTCCTAAAGCTTGCTGTTAGGAGGGAATCTGCAGCTTGCAGTGAAAGCGCTTCCAGAGGGGAGTCTAATGAGGGCAAACATTTGATGGTAGCAGCTTCCCTGCGGGAGATACTCTCTTTGCCAAAATCGCATTATTAGGCGAAAGTAAGTTACAATTCAGTACCCTATCCTAAAGCTTGCTGTTAGGAGGGAATCTGCAGCTTGCAGTGAAAGCGCTTCCAGAGGGGAGTCTAATGAGGGCAAACATTTGATGGTAGCAGCTTCCCTGCGGGAGATAGTCTCTTTGCCAAAATCGCCTTATTAGCTGCAATTAAGTTACAATTCAGTACCCTATCCTAAAGCTTGCTGTTAGGAGGGAATCTGCAGCTTGCAGTGAAAGCGCTTCCAGAGGGGAGTCTAATGAGGGCAAACATTTGATGGTAGCAGCTTCCCTGCGGGAGATACTCTCTTTGGCAAAATCGCATTACTAGGCGAAAGTAAGATACAATTCAGTACACTATCCTAAAGCTTGCTGTTAGGAGGGAATCTATAGCTTGCAGTGAAAGCGCTTCCAGAGGGGAGTCTAATGAGGGCAAACGTTTGATGGTAACAGCTTCCCTGCGGGAGATAGTCTCTTTGCCAGAATCGCATTATTAAGCGACAGTAAGATACAATTCAGTACCCTATCCTACAGCTTGCTGTTAGGAGGGAATCTGCAGCTTGCAGTGAAAGCGCTTCCAGAGGGGAGTCTAATGAGGGCAAACATTTGATGGTAACAGCTTCCCTGCGGGAGATATTCTCTTTGCCAAAATCGCCTTATTAGCCGCAGTTAAGTTACAATTCAGTACCTTATCCTAAAGCTTGCTGTTAGGAGGGAATCTGCAGGTTGCAGTGAAAGGGCTTCCAGAGGGGAGTCTAACGAGGGCAAACATTTGATGGTAGCAGCTTCCCTGCGGGAGAAAGTCTCTTTGGTAAAATCGCATTATTAGGCGAAAGTACGTTACAATTCAGTACCCTTTCCTAAAGATTGCTGTTAGGAGGGAATCTGCAGCTTGCAGTGAATGCGCTTCCAGAGGGGAGTCTAATGAGGGCAAATATTTGATGGTAGCAGCTTCCCTGCGGGAGATATTCTCTTTGCCAAAATCGCATTATTAGGCTAAAGTAGAGATACAATTCAGTACCCTATCCTAAAGCTTGCTGTTAGGAGGGAATCTGCAGCTTGCAGTGAAAGCGCTTCCAGAGGGGAGTCTAACGAGGGCAAACATTTGATGGTAGCAGCTTCCCTGCGGGAGATATTCTCTTTGCCAAAACCGCATTATTAGGCGAAAGTAAGTTACAATTCAGTACACTATCCTAAAGCTTGCTGTTAGGAGGGAATCTACAGCTTGCAGTGAAAGCGCTTCCAGAGGGGAGTCTAATGAGGGCAAAGATTTGATGGTAGCAGCTTCCCTGCGGGAGATATTCTCTTTGCCAAAATCGCCTTATTATCTGCAATTAAGTTACAATTCAGTACCCTATCCTAAAGCTTGCTGTTAGGAGGGAATCTGCAGATTGCAGTGAAAGCGCTTCCAGAGGGGAGTCTAATGAGGGCAAACATTTGATGGTAGCAGCTTCCCTGCGGGAGATACTCTCTTTGCCAAAATCGCATTATTAGCCTCAGTTAAGTTACAATTCAGTACCCTATCCTAAAGCTTGCTGTTAGGAGGGAATCTGCAGCTTGCAGTGAAAGAGCTTCCAGAGGGGAGTCTAATGAGGGCAAACATTTGATGGTAGCAGCTTCCCTGCGGGAGATACTCTCTTTGCCAAAATCGCATTATTAGGCGAAAGTAAGTTACAATTCAGTACCCTATGCTAAAGCTTGCTGTTAGGAGGGAATCTGCAGCTTGCAGTGAAAGCGCTTCCAGAGGGGAGTCTAACGAGGGCAAACATTTGATGGTAGCAGCTTCCCTGCGGGAGATACTCTCTTTGCTATAATCGCATTATTAGGCGAAAGTAAGTTACAATTCAGTACCCTATCCTAAAGCTTGCTGTTAGGAGGGAATCTGCAGCTTGCAGTGAAAGCGCTTCCAGAGGGGAGTCTAACGAGGGCAAACATTTGATGGTAGCAGCTTCCCTGCGGGAGATACTCTCTTTGCCAAAATCGCATTATTAGGCGAAAGTAAGTTACAATTCAGTACCCTATCCTAAAGCTTGCTGTTAGGAGGGAATCTGCAGCTTGCAGTGAAAGCGCTTCCAGAGGGGAGTCTAACGAGGGCAAACATTTGGTGGCAGCAGCTTCCCTGCGAGTTATAGTCTCTTTGCCAAAATCGCATTATTAGGCGAAAGTAAGTTACAATTGAGTACCCTATCCTAAAGCTTGCTGTTAGGAAGGAATCTGCAGCTTGCAGTGAAAGCGCTTCCAGAGGGGAGTCTAATGAGGGCAAACATTTGATGGTAGCAGCTTCCCTGCGGGAGATACTCTCTTTGCCAAAATCGCCTTATGAGCCGCAGTTAAGTTACAATTCAGTACCCTATCCTAAAGCTTGCTGTTAGGAGGGAATCTGCAGCTTGCAGTGAAAACGCTTCCAGAGGGGAGTCTAATGAGGGCAAACATTTGATGGTAGCAGCTTCCCTGCGGGAGATGATCTCTTTGCCATAATCGCATTATTAGGCGAAAGTAAGTTACAATTCAGGACCCTATCCTAAAGCTTGCTGTTAGGAGGGAATCTGCAGCTTGCAGTGAAAGCGCTTCCAGAGGGGAGTCTAACGAGGGCCAACATTTGATGGTAGCAGCTTCCCTGCGGGAGATACTCTCTTTGCCAAAATCGCATTATTAGGCGAAAGTAAGTTACAATTCAGTACCCTATCCTAAAGCTTGCTGTTAGGAAGGAATCTGCAGCTTGCAGTGAAAGCGCTTCCAGAGGGGAGTCTAATGAGGGCAAACATTTGGTGGCAGCAGCTTCCCTGCGAGTTATAGTCTCTTTGCCAAAATCGCATTATTAGGCGAAAGTAAGTTACAATTCAGTACCCTATCCGAAAGCTTGCTGTTAGGAAGGAATCTGCAGCTTGCAGTGAAAGCGCTTCCAGAGGGGAGTCTAACGAGGGCAAACATTCGATGGTAACAGCTTCCCTGCGGGAGATACTCTGTTTGCCAAAATCGCATTATTAGGCGAAAGTAAGTTACAATTCAGTACCCTATCCTAAAGCTTGCTGTTAGGAGGGAATCTGCAGCTTGCAGTGAAAGCGCTTCCAGAGGGGAGTCTAATGAGGGCAAAGATTTGATGGTAGCAGCTTCCCTGCGGGAGATACTCTCTTTGCCAAAATCGCATTATTAGGCGAAAGTAAGTTACAATTCAGTACCCTATCCTAAAGCTTGCTGTTAGGAAGGAATCTGCAGCTTGCAGTGAAAGCGCTTCCAGAGGGGAGTCTAATGAGGGCAAACATTTGATGGTAACAGCTTCCCTGCGGGAGATACTCTCTTTGCCAAAATCGCCTTATGAGCCGCAGTTAAGTTACAATTCAGTACCCTATCCTAAAGCTTGCTGTTAGGAGGGAATCTGCAGCTTGCAGTGAAAGCGCTTCCAGAGGGGAGTCTAATGAGGGCAAACGTTTGACGGTAACAGCTTCCCTGCGGGAGACAGTCTCTTTGCCAAAATCGCATTATTAGGCGACAGTAAGTTACAATTCAGTACCCTATCCTAAAGCTTGCTGTTAGGAGGGAATCTGCAGCTTGCAGTGAAAGCGCTTCCAGAGGGGAGTCTAATGAGGGCAAACATTTGATGGTAGCAGCTTCCCTGCGAGTTATAGTCTCTTTGCCAAAATCGCATTATTAGGTGAAAGTAAGTTACAATTCAGTACCCTATCCTAAAGCTTGCTGTTAGGAGGGAATCTGCAGCTTGCAGTGAAAGCGCTTCCAGAGGGGAGTCTAATGAGGGCAAACATTTGATGGTAGCAGCTTCCCTGCGGGAGATACTCTCTTTGCCAAAATCGCATTATTAGGCGAAAGTAAGTTACAATTCAGTACCCTATCCTAAAGCTTGCTGTTAGGAGGGAATCTGCAGCTTGCAGTGAAAGCGCTTCCAGAGGGGAGTCTAACGAGGGCAAACATTTGATGGTAGCAGCTTCCCTGCGGGAGATATTCTCTTTGCCAAAATCGCATTATTAGGCGAAAGTAAGTTACAATTCAGTACACTATCCTAAAGCTTGCTGTTAGGAGGGAATCTACAGCTTGCAGTGAAAGCGCTTCCAGAGGGGAGTCTAATGAGGGCAAAGATTTGATGGTAGCAGCTTCCCTGCGGGAGATATTCTCTTTGCCAAAATCGCCTTATTATCTGCAATTAAGTTACAATTCAGTACCCTATCCTAAAGCTTGCTGTTAGGAGGGAATCTGCAGATTGCAGTGAAAGCGCTTCCAGAGGGGAGTCTAATGAGGGCAAACATTTGATGGTAGCAGCTTCCCTGCGGGAGATACTCTCTTTGCCAAAATCGCATTATTAGCCTCAGTTAAGTTACAATTCAGTACCCTATCCTAAAGCTTGCTGTTAGGAGGGAATCTGCAGCTTGCAGTGAAAGAGCTTCCAGAGGGGAGTCTAATGAGGGCAAACATTTGATGGTAGCAGCTTCCCTGCGGGAGATACTCTCTTTGCCAAAATCGCATTATTAGGCGAAAGTAAGTTACAATTCAGTACCCTATGCTAAAGCTTGCTGTTAGGAGGGAATCTGCAGCTTGCAGTGAAAGCGCTTCCAGAGGGGAGTCTAATGAGGGCAAACATTTGATGGTAGCAGCTTCCCTGCGGGAGATAATCTCTTTGCCATAATCGCATTATTAGGCGAAAGTAAGTTACAATTCAGTACCCTATCCTAAAGCTTGCTGTTAGGAAGGAATCTGCAGCTTGCAGTGAAAGCGCTTCCAGAGGGGAGTCTAATGAGGGCAAACATTTGATGGTAGCAGCTTCCCTGCGGGAGATACTCTCTTTGCCAAAATCGCCTTATGAGCCGCAGTTAAGTTACAATTCAGTACCCTATCCTAAAGCTTGCTGTTAGGAGGGAATCTGCAGCTTGCAGTGAAAACGCTTCCAGAGGGGAGTCTAATGAGGGCAAACATTTGATGGTAGCAGCTTCCCTGCGGGAGATAATCTCTTTGCCATAATCGCATTATTAGGCGAAAGTAAGTTACAATTCAGTACCCTATCCTAAAGCTTGCTGTTAGGAGGGAATCTGCAGCTTGCAGTGAAAGCGCTTCCAGAGGGGAGTCTAACGAGGGCAAACATTTGATGGTAGCAGCTTCCCTGCGGGAGATACTCTCTTTGCCACAATCGCATTATTAGGCGAAAGTAAGTTACAATTCAGTACCCTATCCTAAAGCTTGCTGTTAGGAAGGAATCTGCAGCTTGCAGTGAAAGCGCTTCCAGAGGGGAGTCTAATGAGGGCAAACATTTGGTGGCAGCAGCTTCCCTGCGAGTTATAGTCTCTTTGCCAAAATCGCATTATTAGGCGAAAGTAAGTTACAATTCAGTACCCTATCCGAAAGCTTGCTGTTAGGAAGGAATCTGCAGCTTGCAGTGAAAGCGCTTCCAGAGGGGAGTCTAACGAGGGCAAACATTCGATGGTAACAGCTTCCCTGCGGGAGATACTCTGTTTGCCAAAATCGCATTATTAGGCGAAAGTAAGTTACAATTCAGGACCCTATCCTAAAGCTTGCTGTTAGGAGGGAATCTGCAGCTTGCAGTGAAAGCGCTTCCAGAGGGGAGTCTAATGAGGGCAAAGATTTGATGGTAGCAGCTTCCCTGCGGGAGATACTCTCTTTGCCAAAATCGCATTATTAGGCGAAAGTAAGTTACAATTCAGTACCCTATCCTAAAGCTTGCTGTTAGGAAGGAATCTGCAGCTTGCAGTGAAAGCGCTTCCAGAGGGGAGTCTAATGAGGGCAAACATTTGATGGTGGCAGCTTCCCTGCGGGAGATACTCTCTTTGCCAAAATCGCCTTATGAGCCGCAGTTAAGTTACAATTCAGTACCCTATCCTAAAGCTTGCTGTTAGGAGGGAATCTGCAGCTTGCAGTGAAAGCGCTTCCAGAGGGGAGTCTAATGAGGGCAAACGTTTGATGGTAACAGCTTCCCTGCGGGAGACAGTCTCTTTGCCAAAATCGCATTATTAGGCGACAGTAAGTTACAATTCAGTACCCTATCCTAAAGCTTGCTGTTAGGAGGGAATCTGCAGCTTGCAGTGAAAGCGCTTCCAGAGGGGAGTCTAATGAGGGCAAACATTTGATGGTAGCAGCTTCCCTGCGAGTTATAGTCTCTTTGCCAAAATCGCATTATTAGGTGAAAGTAAGTTACAATTCAGTACCCTATCCTAAAGCTTGCTGTTAGGAGGGAATCTGCAGCTTGCAGTGAAAGCGCTTCCAGAGGGGAGTCTAATGAGGGCAAACATTTGATGGTAGCAGCTTCCCTGCGGGAGATACTCTCTTTGCCAAAATCGCATTATTAGGAGAAAGTAAGTTACAATTCAGTACCCTATCCTAAAGCTTGCTGTTAGGAGGGAATCTGCAGCTTGAAGTGAATGCGCTTCCAGAGGGTAGTCTAACGAGGGCAAACATTTGATGGTAGCAGCTTCCCTGCGGGAGATACTCTCTTTGCCATAATCGCCTTATAATCCGCAGTTAAGTTACAATTCAGTACCCTATCCTAAAGCTTGCTGTTAGGAGGGAATCTGCAGCTTGCAGTGAAAGCGCTTCCAGAGGGAACTCTAATGAGGGCAAACATTTGGTGGCAGCAGCTTCCCTGCGAGTTATAGTCTCTTTGCCAAAATCGCATTATTAGGCGAAAGTAAGTTACCATTCAGTACCCTATCCTAAAGCTTGCTGTTAGGAGGGAATCTGCAGCTTGCAGTGAATGCGCTTCCAGAGGGGAGTCTAATGAGGGCAAAGATTTGATGGTAGCAGCTTCCCTGCGGGAGATATTCTCTTTGCCAAAATCGCCTTATTAGCCGCAGTTAAGTTACAATTCATTACCCTATCCTAAAGCTTGCTGTTAGGAGGGAATCTGCAGCTTGCAGTGAAAGCGCTTCTAGAGGGGAGTCTAATGAGGGCAAACATTTGATGGTAGCAGCTTCCCTGCGGGAGATACTCTCTTTGCCAAAATCGCATTATTAGGCGAAAGTAAGTTACAATTCAGTACCCTATCCTAAAGCTTGCTGTTAGGAGGGAATCTGCAGCTTGCAGTGAAAGCGCTTCCAGAGGGGAGTCTAATGAGGGCAAAGATTTGATGGTAGCAGCTTCCCTGCGGGAGATACTCTCTTTGCCAAAATCGCATTACTAGGCGAAAGTAAGATACAATTCAGTACCCTATCCTAAAGCTTGCTGTTAGGAGGGAATCTGCAGCTTGCAGTGAAAGCGCTTCCAGAGGGTAGTCTAACGAGGGCAAACATTTGATGGTAACAGCTTCCCTGTGGGAGATATCCTGTTTGCCAAAATCGCATTATTAGGCGAAAGTAAGTTACAATTCAGGACACTATCCTAAAGCTTGCTGTTAGGAGGGAATCTGCAGCTTGCAGTGAAAGCGCTTCCAGAGGGGAGTTTAATGAGGGCAAAGATTTGATGGTAGCAGCTTCCCTGCGGGAGATAATCTCTTTGCCAAAATCGCATTATTAGGCGAAAGTAAGTTACAATTCAGGACCCTATCCTAAAGCTTGCTGTTAGGAGGGAATCTGCAGCTTGCAGTGAAAGCGCTTCCAGAGGGGAGTCTAATGAGGGGAAACATTTGGTGGCAGCAGCTTCCCTGCGAGTTATAGTCTCTTTGCCAAAATCGCATTATTAGGCGAAAGTAAGTTACAATTCAGTACCCTATCCTAAAGCTTGCTGTTAGGAGGGAATCTGCAGCTTGCAGTGAAAGCGCTTCCAGAGGGGAGTCTAATGAGGGCAAACATTTGATGGTAGCAGCTGCCCTGCGGGAGATACTCTCTTTGCCAAAATCGCATTATTAGGCGAAAGTAAGTTACAATTCAGTACCCTATCCTAAAGCTTGCTGTTAGGAGGGAATCTGCAGCTTGAAGTGAATGCGCTTCCAGAGGGTAGTCTAATGAGGGCAAACATTTGATGGTAGCAGCTTCCCTGCGGGAGATACTCTCTTTGCCATAATCGCCTTATAAGCCGCAGTTAAGTTACAATTCAGTACCCTATCCTAAAGCTTGCTGTTAGGAAGGAATCTGCAGCTTGCAGTGAAAGCGCTTCCAGAGGGGAGTCTAACAAGGGCAAAAATTTGATGGTAGCAGCTTCCCTGCGGGAGATACTCTCTTTGCCAAAATCGCCTTATTAGGCGAAAGTAAGTTACAATTCAGTACCCTATCCTAAAGCTTGCTGTTAGGAGGGAATCTGCAGCTTGCAGTGAAAGCGCTTCCAGAGGGGAGTCTAATGAGGGCAAACATTTGATGGTAACAGCTTCCCTGCGGGAGATACTCTCTTTGCCAAAATCGCATTACTAGGCGAAAGTAAGATACAATTCAGTACACTATCCTAAAGCTTGCTGTTAGGAGGGAATCTGCAGCTTGCAGTGAAAGCGCTTCCAGAGGGGAGTCTAATGAGGGCAAACATTTGATGGTAGCAGCTTCCCTGCGGGAGATAGTCTCTTTTCCAAAATCGCATTATTAGGCGAAAGTAAGTTACAATTCAGTACCCTATCCTAAAGCTTGCTGTTAGGAGGGAATCTGCAGCTTGCAGTGAAAGCGCTTCCAGAGGGGAGTCTAATGAGGGCAAACATTTGATGGTAGCAGCTTCCCTGCGGGAGATACTCTCTTTGCCAAAATCGCATTATTAGGCGAAAGTAAGTTACAATTCAGTACCCTATCCTAAAGCTTGCTGTTAGGAAGGAATCTGCAGCTTGCAGTGAAAGCGCTTCCAGAGGGGAGTCTAATGAGGGCAAACATTTGATGGTAGCAGCTTCCCTGCGGGAGATAGTCTCTTTGCCAAAATCGCATTATTAGGCGAAAGTAAGTTACAATTCAGTACCCTATCCTAAACCTTGCTGTTAGGAGGGAATCTGCAGCTTGCAGTGAAAGCGCTTCCAGAGGGGACTCTAATGAGGGCAAACATTTGGTGGCAGCAGCTTCCCTGCGAGTTATAGTCTCTTTGCCAAAATCGCATTATTAGGCGAAAGTAAGTTACAATTCAGTACCCTATCCTAAAGCTTGCTGTTAGGAGGGAATCTGCAGCTTGCAGTGAAAGCGCTTCCAGAGGGGAGTCTAATGAGGGCAAAGATTTGATGGTAGCAGCTTCCCTGCGGGAGATATTCTCTTTGCCAAAATCGCCTTATTAGCCGCAGTTAAGTTACAATTCAGTACCCTATCCTAAAGCTTGCTGTTAGGAGGGAATCTGCAGCTTGCAGTGAAAGCGCTTCCAGAGGGGAGTCTAATGAGGGCAAACATTTGATGGTAGCAGCTTCCCTGCGGGAGATAGTCTCTTTGCCAAAATCACATTATTAGGCGAAAGTAAGATACAATTCAGTACCCTATCCTAAAGCTTGCTGTTAGGAGGGAATCTGCAGCTTGCAGTGAAAACGCTTCCAGAGGGGAGTCTAATGAGGGCAAAGATTTGATGGTAGCAGCTTCCCTGCGGGAGATATTCTCTTTGCCAAAATCGCATTATTAGGCGAAAGTAAGTTACAATTCAGTACCCTATCCTAAAGCTTGCTGTTAGGAGGGCATCTGCAGCTTGCAGTGAAAGCGCTTCCAGAGGGGAGTCTAATGAGGGCAAACATTTGGTGGCAGCAGCTTCCCTGCGGGAGATAGTCTCTTTGCCAAAATCGCCTTATGAGCCGCAGTTAAGTTACAATTCAGTACCCTATCCTAAAGCTTGCTGTTAGGAGGGAATCTGCAGCTTGCAGTGAAAGCGCTTCCAGAGGGGAGTCTAATGAGGGCAAACATTTGATGGTAGCAGCTTCCCTGCGGGAGATACTCTCTTTGCCATAATCGCCTTATGATCCACAGTTAAGTTACAATTCATTACACTGTCCTAAAGCTTGCTGTTAGGAGGGAATCTGCAGCTTGCAGTGAAAGCGCTTCCAGAGGGGAGTCTAATGAGGGCAAACATTTGATGGTAGCAGCTTCCCTGCGGGAGATACTCTCTTTGCCAAAATCGCATTATTAGGCGAAAGTAAGTTACAATTCAGTACCCTATCCTAAAGCTTGCTGTTAGGAGGGAATCTGCAGCTTGCAGTGAAAGCGCTTCCAGAGGGGAGTCTAATGAGGGCAAAGATTTGATGGTAGCAGCTTCCCTGCGGGAGATACTCTCTTTGCCAAAATCGCATTATTAGGCGAAAGTAAGTTACAATTCAGTACCCTATCCTAAAGCTTGCTGTTAGGAGGGAATCTGCAGCTTGCAGTGAAAGCGCTTCCAGAGGGGAGTCTAATGAGGGCAAACATTTGATGGTAGCAGCTTCCCTGCGGGAGATAGTCTCTTTGCCAAAATCGCCTTATTAGCCGCAGTTAAGATACAATTCAGTACCCTATCGTAAAGATTGCTGTTAGGAGGGAATCTGCAGCTTGCAGGGAAAGCGCTTGTAGAGGGGAGTCTAATGAGGGCAAACGTTTGATGGTAACAGCTTCCCTGCGGGAGATAGTCTCTTTGCCAAAATCGCATTATTAGGCGAAAGTAAGTTACAATTCAGTACCCTATCCTAAAGCTTGCTGTTAGGAGGGAATCTGCAGCTTGCAGTGAAAGCGCTTCCAGAGGGGAGTCTAACGAGGGCAAACATTTGATGGTAGCAGCTTCCCTGCGGGAGATATTCTCTTTGCCAAAATCGCATTATTAGGCGAAAGTAAGTTACAATTCAGTACACTATCCAAAAGCTTGCTGTTAGGAGGGAATCTACAGCTTGCAGTGAAAGCGCTTCCAGAGGGGAGTCTAATGAGGGCAAAGATTTGATGGTAGCAGCTTCCCTGCGGGAGATATTCTCTTTGCCAAAATCGCCTTATTAGCTGAAATTAAGTTACAATTTAGTACCCTATCCTAAAGCTTGCTGTTAGGAGGGAATCTGCAGCTTGCAGTGAAAGCGCTTCCAGAGGGGAGTCTAATGAGGGCAAACATTTGATGGTAGCAGCTTCCCTGCGGGAGATACTCTCTTTGCTAAAAACGCATTATTAGGCGAAAGTAAGTTACAATTCAGTACCCTATCCTAAAGCTTGCTGTTAGGAGGGAATCTGCAGCTTGCAGTGAAAGCGCTTCCAGAGGGGAGTCTAACGAGGGCAAACATTTGATGGTAGCAGCTTTCCTGCGGGAGATAGTCTCTTTTCCAAAATCGCATTATTAGGCGAAAGTAAGTTACAATTCAGTACCCTATCCTAAAGCTTGCTGTTAGGAGGGAATCTGCAGCTTGCAGTGAAAGCGCTTCCAGAGGGGAGTCTAACGAGGGCAAACATTTGATGGTAGCAGCTTTCCTGCGGGAGATAGTCTCTTTTCCAAAATCGCATTATTAGGCGAAAGTAAGTTACAATTCAGCACCCTATCCTAAAGCTAGCTGTTATGAGGGAATCTGCAGCTTGCAGTGAAAGCGCTTCCAGAGGGGAGTCTAACGAGGGCAAACATTTGATGGTAGCAGCTTCCCTGTGGGAGATACTCTCTTTGCTAAAAACGCCTTATTAGGCGAAAGTAAGTTACAATTCAGTACCCTATCCTAAAGCTTGCTGTTAGGAGGGAATCTGCAGCTTGCAGTGAAAGCGCTTCCAGAGGGGAGTCTAACGAGGGCAAACATTTGATGGTAGCAGCTTTCCTGCGGGAGATACTCTCTTTTCCAAAATCGCATTATTAGGCAAAAGTAAGTTACAATTCAGCACCCTATCCTAAAGCTAGCTGTTATGAGGGAATCTGCAGCTTGCAGTGAAAGCGCTACCAGAGGGGAGTCTAATGAGGGCAAACATTTGATGGTAGCAGCTTCCCTGCGGGAGATACTCTCTTTTCCAAAATCGCATTATTAGGCGAAAGTAAGTTACAATTCAGTACCCTATTCTAAAGCTTGCTGTTAGGAGGGAATCTGCAGCTTGCAGTGAAAGCGCTTACAGAGGGGAGTCTAACGAGGGCAAACATTTGATGGTAGCAGCTTCCCTGCGGGAGATAGTCTCTTTGCCAAAATCGCATTATTAGCCGCAGTTAAGTTACAATTCAGTACCCTATCCTAAAGCTTGCTGTTAGGAGGGAATCTGCAGCTTGCAGTGAAAGCGCTTCCAGAGGGGAGTCTAATGAGGGAAAACATTTGATGGTAGCAGCTTCCCTGCGGGAGATACTCTCTTTGCCAAAATCGCATTATTAGGCGAAAGTAAGTTACAATTCAGTACCCTATCCTAAAGCTTGCTGTTAGGAGGGAATCTGCAGCTTGCAGTGAAAGCGCTTCCAGAGGGGAGTCTAATGAGGGCAAACATTTGATGGTAGCAGCTTCCCTGCGGGAGATAGTCTCTTTTCCAAAATCGCATTATTAGCCGCAGTTAAGTTACAGTTCAGTACCCTATCCTAAAGCTTGCTGTTAGGAGGGAATCTGCACCTTGCAGTGAAAGTGCTTCCAGAGGGGAGTCTAATGAGGGCAAACATTTGATGGTAGCAGCTTCCCTGCGGGAGATACTCTCTTTGCTAAAAACGCATTATTAGGCGAAAGTAAGTTACAATTCAGTACCCTATCCTAAAGCTTGCTGTTAGGAGGGAATCTGCAGCTTGCAGAGAAAGCGCTTCCAGAGGGGAGTCTAATGAGGGCAATCATTTGATGGTAGCAGCTTCCCTGCGGGAGATACTCTCTTTGCCAAAATCGCATTATTAGGCGAAAGTAAGTTACAATTCAGTACCCTATCCTAAAGCTTGCTGTTAGGAGGGAATCTGCAGCTTGCAGTGAAAGCGCTTCCAGAGGGGAGTCTAACGAGGGCAAACATTTGATGGTAGCAGCTTTCCTGCGGGAGATACTCTCTTTGCCAAAATCGCATTATTAGGCGAAAGTAAGTTACAATTCAGCACCCTATCCTAAAGCTAGCTGTTATGAGGGAATCTGCAGCTTGCAGTGAAAGCGCTTCCAGAGGGGAGTCTAATGAGGGCAAACATTTGATGG
Organism: Phaenicophaeus curvirostris; assembly: GCF_032191515.1. Lineage (NCBI taxonomy): Eukaryota > Metazoa > Chordata > Aves > Cuculiformes > Cuculidae > Phaenicophaeus > Phaenicophaeus curvirostris. The sequence goes on from NW_027206824.1 coordinate 39,674, forward strand.
TAGCAGCTTCCCTGCGGGAGATACTCTCTTTGCCAAAATCGCATTATTAGGTGAAAGTAAGTTACAATTCAGTACCCTATCCTAAAGCTTGCTGTTAGGAGGGAATCTGCAGCTTGCAGAGAAAGCGCTTCCAGAGGGGAGTCTAATGAGGGCAATCATTTGATGGTAGCAGCTTCCCTGCGGGAGATACTCTCTTTGCCAAAATCGCATTATTAGGCGAAAGTAAGTTACAATTCAGTACCCTATCCTAAAGCTTGCTGTTAGGAGGGAATCTGCAGCTTGCAGTGAAAGCGCTTCCAGAGGGGAGTCTAACGAGGGCAAACATTTGATGGTAGCAGCTTTCCTGCGGGAGATAGTCTCTTTTCCAAAATCGCATTATTAGGCGAAAGTAAGTTACAATTCAGCACCCTATCCTAAAGCTAGCTGTTATGAGGGAATCTGCAGCTTGCAGTGAAAGCGCTTCCAGAGGGGAGTCTAATGAGGGCAAACATTTGATGGTAGCAGCTTCCCTGCGGGAGATACTCTCTTTGCCAAAATCGCATTATTAGGTGAAAGTAAGTTACAATTCAGTACCCTATCCTAAAGCTTGCTGTTAGGAGGGAATCTGCAGCTTGCAGTGAAAGCGCTTCCAGAGGGGAGTCTAACGAGGGCAAACATTTGATGGCAGCAGCTTTCCTGCGGGAGATAGTCTCTTTTCCAAAATCGCATTATTAGGCGAAAGTAAGTTACAATTCAGCACCCTATCCTAAAGCTAGCTGTTATGAGGGAATCTGCAGCTTGCAGTGAAAGCGCTTCCAGAGGGGAGTCTAATGAGGGCAAACATTTGATGGTAGCAGCTTCCCTGCGGGAGATACTCTCTTTTCCAAAATCGCATTATTAGGCGAAAGTAAGTTACAATTCAGTACCCTATCCTAAAGCTTGCTGTTAGGAGGGAATCTGCAGCTTGCAGTGAAAGCGCTTCCAGAGGGGAGTCTAACGAGGGCAAACATTTGATGGTAGCAGCTTCCCTGAGGGAGATAGTCTCTTTGCCAAAATCGCATTATTAGCCGCAGTTAAGTTACAATTCAGTACCCTATCCTAAAGCTTGCTGTTAGGAGGGAATCTGCAGCTTGCAGTGAACGCGCTTCCAGAGGGGAGTCTAATGAGGGCAAACATTTGATGGTAGCAGCTTCCCTGCGGGAGATACTCTCTTTGCCAAAATCGCCTTATTAGCCGCAGTTAAGTTAGAATTCAGTACCCTATCCTAAAGCTTGCTGTTAGGAGGGAATCTGCAACTTGCAGTGAAAGTGCTTCCAGAGGGGAGTCTAATGAGGGCAAACATTTGATGGTAGCAGCTTTCCTGCGGGAGATAGTCTCTATTCTAAAATCGCATTATTAGGCGAAAGTAAGTTACAATTCAGTACCCTATCCTAAAGCTTGCTGTTAGGAGGGAATCTGCAGCTTGCAGTGAAAGCGCTTCCAGAGGGGAGCCTAACGAGGGCAAACATTTGATGGTAGCAGCTTTCCTGTGGGAGATAGTCTCTTTTCCAAAATCGCATTATTAGGCGAAAGTAAGTTACAATTCAGTACCCTACCCTAAATCTTGCTTAAACTTACTTTCGCCTAATAATGCGATTTTGGCAAAGAGAGTATCTCCCGCAGGGAAGCTGCTACCATCAAGTGTTTGCCCTCATTAGACTCCCCTCTGGAAGCGCTTTCAGTGCAAGCTGCAGATTCCCTCCTAACAGCAAGCTGTAGGATAGGGTACTTAATTGTAACGTACTTTCGCCTAATAATGCGGTTTTGTAAAAGAGAGTATTTCCCGCAGGGAAGCAGGTACCATCAAATGTTTGCCCTCATTAGACTCCCCTCTGGAAGCGCTTTCACTGCAAGCTGCAGATTCCCTCCTAACAGCAAGCTTTAGGATAGTGTACTGAATTGTACCTTAACTGCGGCTTAGAATGCGATTTTGGAAAAGAGAGTATCTCCCGCAGGGAAGCTGCTACCATCAAATGTTTGCCCTCGTTAGACTCATCTCTGGAAGCGCTTTCACTGCAAGGTGCAGATTCCCTCCTAACAGCAAGCTTTAGGATAGGGTACTGAATGGTAACTTACTTTCGCCTAATAATGCGATTTTGGCAAAGAGAGTATCTCCCGCAGGGAAGCTGCTACCATCAAATGTTTGCCCTCGTTAGACTCCCCTCTGGAAGCGCTTTCACTGCAAGCCACATATTCGCTCTTAACAGCAAGCTTTAGGATAGGGTACTGAATGGTAACTTACTTTCGCCTAATAATTCGATTTTGGCAAAGAGAGTATCTCCCGCAGGGAAGCTGCTACCATCAAATATTTGCCCTCATTAGACTCCCCTCTGGAAGCGCTTTCACTGCAAGCTGCAGATTCCCTCCTAACAGCAAGCTTTAGGATAGGGTACTGAATTGTATCTTAAATGCGGCTAATAATGCGATTTTGGAAAATAGAATATCTCCCGCAGGGAAGCTGCTACCATCAAGTGTTTGCCCTCTTTTGACTTCCCTCTGGAAGCGCTTTCACTGCAAGCTGCAGATTCCCCTGGTGGAGCTTGAGGCCATTCCGTCTTGTCCTGTCCCCTGTCACTTTGGAGAAATGGCCATCATCCTCCTCTCTACAATCTCCTTTCAGGTAATTGTAGAGAGCAATGAAGTCTCCCCTCAGCCTCCTTTTCTCCAGACTAAACAACCCCAGTCCTCTCAGCTGTTTCTCATAAGGCCATGTGTGTACATAAAAAAGCGCTGACTTTTTTGAGAGGAACTAGGAGCACTACAGACAGACAGAGGATTATAAAAAGGGGAGGGACTAGCACAAAGATTCAGAAACAGCAAGAGGAGCAAAGGGGAGTATCAACAGAATGAGGAACGCAAATTGGTAGAAAGATGGAAAAGGAGAAAAAAAGTATGGACAGAGAACTGATACTGAAGACTGGGGGAAAAAAGAGAGAGAAAAGAGCACAGAAAAATTAAAGAGTAGGGGTATAGGGATACCTGGGTACAGTAATTGTAGCAGCACGATAAATGAAAGGAACAAAAAAGTCCAGGTCTAAAATGTTCGTTACCTAGTTCCATCACTGTCACAACTAGCAATGTTGCAGTGACAGCACGCATACTGTTATTTCTTGTAAGGATGCTTTCAGACACATAGTAGTGTTGTTCTAGCTGAGAATGTAAGGCAGAGTTAATAAAACACAGCTGCTCCCCAGGCACTCTTTATACCTGTGAGGGCTTCACCACACCCCAGTCACAGGTGGTGGGTGGGAAGGGCCAGGGGGTATATAAGCTACAGGCCTTGCCTCTGGAGGTCATTTAGGTTGTGGTTTATCCTTGAGATTAGAGTTTTGCTGCTGTTTCAATTCATTATATATTTTAGGCTAGTTGGGTAAGTGGTGTTTTTTGGCTTTTTTTTTTGATTTTTTTTTTTTTTCTGATCCTCTAAAGAAGCAGAGGGATCTGTTGGAGGAGGTATGAGCTTTGGAAGAGTCCAGGCAAAGCAGCACATACAGCTGTAACTATGGGGCTTTTTTGTCAGTAATTTTTGATTGGGTGTTGGAGGGGGCAAGATGTTTTAATGGTTTGTTTTCCTTCTTTGTTTTTTTTCTGGGTGCTTTGCCTGGAGTTTTTAGTTATGGGATGATTTGTTGTTGTTCCTCATTCTGTGTGGCATGATGTATTGGCCCTAGGGGCTCTGCAGTTTGTAATGGGCATCTTGTGGGTGATAATAACCTGGAATGAGCCTTGTTGGCCTGTGGTAGGAAGTTGAGTCTGTGGGTTGGTGGAAGATAGAAGGGGCCAGGGGAGCCTTGGGAAGGGCTCAGGAGCCCAGCTCCCAAGGAACAGCAACACAGAAGGGTCAGGGGGGTTAAAATATAGGGCAGGTTCTGTTAAGAAGGAGCAGGGTTCCTTCTCTGATACTTCAGGGGTAGAAAAGGGCTTTAATGGTTTGGGGAAAGGGAGATGGGTTCATCAGTCTTTCTTGGGTCAGTTTGGTGGTCAGATGCAAGTGCCATTCAGGTGTCTGTTGTTCTAGTCTCTCTGTAGCCAACGAGGTAACGATGAGGTTGAGACACAAGTTGAAAAGCATTAGTTGCCCTAAGAAATGTAATCTCTAGGGCTGTGAGATCTCTGCTCCCTTATACTTTCTACTTATTGTGTTCCTCAACCAACTTCTTTGCATCCATCCTGTCTCCATCCATCTGAATGTCCAGAGAAGAGTACTGTAGCTGGTGAGGGGGCTGGTGAATAAGCCTTATGAGGAGTGGCTGAGAGGGCTGGGGGTGTTTAGCCTGGAGAAGAGGAGGCTGAGGGGAGACCTCATTGCTGAAAGGAGGTTGTGGAGATAAGGAAGCTGGCCACCTCTCCAAAGTGACAGGGGACAGGACAAGAGGGAATAGCCTCAAGCTCTGCCAGGGAAGGTTCAAGCTGTACATCAGGAAAAAATATTTCACTGAAAGGGTTATTAGGGATGGGCAAAGGCTGCCCAAGGAGGTGGTAGAGTCACCTTCCCTGGAGGTGTTTAAAGGACGGGTGGCCGAAGTGCTGAGGGACGTGGTTTAGTGATTGATAGGAATGGTTGGACTCAATGATCCAATGGGTCTTTTCCAACCGGGTGATCCTATGAATATCAGACACCTTGCTACTTAAACATATGGACTCACTGCCTATCTACAGTGCAGGATTCTGCCGCTTGTTTCGCTTGCATTTCTCAGGGAAGAGATTGGATATTGTTTTGGCTCGTAACAGTTAGCAGCTGAGCAACTCTTTTTCATCTGGTCTGTGGGCACACAAGCCTCCCTTATTTAGTAGAGTTTTGGATTTTTCCTGAACTTACCAGTGAGGTTTGCTTTGTTATTGCTTACAGCAGTTGTTACCTTGTCCCTGTTATCCATTGTGTTTTTTTACGGTCATTGAGTTTCCAATTTAGGTCTTAGAGCAGTCAAATCCCACTGTTGCGAGTTTTTCATTGGCTGACTGCCTCTGTAATTCCAGTCTCCATTGCTGTGTGGTGAGTGTCCTGTGTTTTTATGTCTTCTGTGTTAATAATCTTTACTGGGTTTTGATAAGAATATTCTTTTTCAAGTTCTTCTTGTTTACTCCTGTGACTAAAGTCTGGTAACTTCCTAGAATTAGGATCTCCATGGCTCATCTTTCTTTTGTCCTGGGTATCACCACTACTGGTCCTACAACTTAAGTGGTGAGGAGGAGAGGAGAAGTAAGCAGACAGCAGAGAATTTTGGGGTGCCGGTGAGGTAGTCAGGCTTTTTCTCATCATTGTGGGGCTGATGGTGAGGAGGAAGTTGAGTATGTCTAGAAGAGCAAAGTATTATTTGGCAACATAGTATTTACTTTTGGTTTGGCAGGCACTGTGTGGGCCACCTTGGGAATGGGAAGAGCATTTGAGATGAGCTGGGTAGTAGGGAGAAGGAGCATGGGGCAGACTTCTCACAGGTGTGAGTAATTCTCTTAATTTAATTACCCTGGGTGATAACAGCTGCAGCATCTGACATAAGAACTGCTGTGGAGCAAGTGAGTGGAAGAACATGGCAGTTAGGCAGAGCAAGTTGTCATGTAAGGTGCTGACATTGATCAGTGCAATGCTGGCTGTTGGCACTATTTTAGTTTTCTCATTGGTTTTCTTACAGATGGCCAAGTGGAACCTGGCAACTGTAGGATCATCCCAGGGAGCTGATGCTCTTGGAGTTTTTTCTGCTGAGGAAGCCTCCTGGTGGTCTGAAAGCTAAGTTGAGGGACGGGGGCAAGGGTGGGGTGTGACAGAGGGGAGAAGGCTGGGGATGGCAGGGTGGAGTTTTAAAAGTAGCCTAGGGGAGAGGGCTGTGCAGGAAATGTCCCCTTTGGGCATGGAGAGCTGGAGGGTGTTACTTCTCAGCCCAAAGCTAGCATGTTCCAGGTAGGGCCGTTCCAGCTTGTCTGTGCTGTGTGCTTTATATTCTGTTTCTCTTTCATGTTTCTTAAGCCTTGATGTCCCCTTTGCTTTAAAGGAATGCAGCATATGACTTGAGCAGCATCTCGAGGGTCTTGAATGCCTGTACTCATGGGTACAATACCAATTAGGCACTGTTCTTCTTGCATCATAACCTAAGTGTGGATTGGCTTCACATTTTCAAAGTTTCTAGTCAGCCATCTTTTCCTGTGACCTTGCAGACTGTGTTGGTGGCCACAATCGCTAGTCTTGTATTTTCAAGGATCCCTGTAGGCCTAAGACTTCTTCCACGCATCTTGTGTCTTTAGACATTTAAAAGGTGATCCTCTCACGTACATCATCCCAGTCTTGGCCACATACCATTGTAATGAGGGATCCTTTACAGCATGCCGGACATGCCTCGAGCACCATATCTAGGGTCCTGAATGCTTGTACCCATCAATGCACTGTCGATTGGGCACTGCTTTTCTTGCATCGTGCTCCTAAAGCTGGGATCGTTCTCGTGTTTTGGCACTGTGTTTTTCTCCTTGTTTTCCTTGCAGATGCTGAAGAGGAACCCAGTGACTGCAGGATTATTTCTGTTAGCTGATGTGATTTGAGCTGCTTTGGCCAAGGACAGCTTCATTCGTGGCCCTCTGAAAGCTAAGTTGAGGGACCAGATTTGGGAAGCGGGAGGCGGGTTGGGGATAGCAGGGAGGGGTTTTGAAGGTAGCCTAGGCTGTGTAGGGAGAGTCCTCTTTGGGCAGGTGAAGGCAGAGGGGCGTACTTCTGAGCCCAAACCCTGCATGGGCAGGGCAGTTCCAGCCTGTATCTGTTGTTATCTAGTTTGTGTAGTCACTGTGCTGTGTCTGAAATTTTCTGCAGGTCTTGATGTCCTCTTTTGTACTCGAGGCATGCCGGATGTGCCTTGGGCACCATGTCTAGGGTCCCAAATGCTCGTACTGATCAAAGCAGTGTCGATGGGGCACTGCTTTTCTTTCTTCACATTTTTAAAGCGTGGATCGCTCTTGTGTTTTGGAAGCATCCGGTCAGTTGTCTTCTGCTGCAGCCTTGCAGCCGGCCTTATTATCCAGGATAGTTAGTCTTCCGTTTTGTTGGATCCCTGTTCTGGGACTTGTTCCATCCATCCTCTGCATCTTTAGGACTTTAAAAGGGTTTCTTGCCCGTTCATCTTGCCAGTTGCAGCCACATCTCTTTGGAACCATCTTTGCTTTTCCAGGGCTACCGTAGGTTCTTCCTCAGAGCCCTGTCCATTGCCTTGCCCATTGGCAAGCGTGGTCCAAGAGTCCTCCATGTTGCTGCAAATCTTCTTTTGTCCTCGGTTCACGACATCGGTCTTGTGTGTTAGTGTTCCGTGTGTATTTGTGTCCAGTTCAAGCTGCTCTGCCTGGTGCATGGAGGAGGTGATAAGAGTCAGCCAAGGTATAGCGGCCCGGTTCTTAATGTTTTAATGTGACTAGACCATGCAGTCTAGGGGCATCCATTACTTTGGAGAGCTAGCAGCCCTAAGTGTGGTAGTTTCTGCTAGTCTCTGAAACCATGGAGGGGATGCAGAGAAGTACTGTAGGGAAGCTGCTATGATCAAATTCTGGCTTTTGTTAGAGTCTTCTCTGGAAGCGCCTTCACTGCAAGCTGCAGAAGAATGTCTAACAGAATGGTTTAGTATAGGGTACTGAATTGTGACTTACTTTCGCCTAATAAGGCGATTTGGGAAAAGAGAGTGTCTCCCGCAGGGAAGATGCTAGCATGGAATGCTGCTGTTTCTGAATGTCTTCTCTTAGAGTGCTTTCAGTGCAAAGCAAGGCTTGTAGAATGTTCAGTCTCGGCTTGTGTACAGTAACATCAGAATGGCGGTTAAAGTGTCACTTTGAAATTTCATACCGTTCAGCACAAGGACTGCGGGGAATCTGCTACAATCAAATGCTGGCTCTCAGTAGAGTCTTCTCCGGAAGTGCTTTCACTTCAAGCTGGTTAAGCTCGACTAACAGAACGTTTAATACAAGGTACTGAGTTGAGACTGAACTGCACCTCCACCCCGTGCGGCCCTGCTCTTACCCCGTGCGGCCCTGCTCTTACCCCGTGCGGCCCTGCTCTTACCCCGTGCGGCCCTGCTCTTACCCCTGTCCGGTATTTTCCGCACTTGCCCGGCCCGACTTGGGCCCCTCCCGGCCCGACTTGGGCCCTTGTCCCGTATTCTCCGCCCTTGTCCGCCCCTCTGTGCCCTTGTCCCGTGTTCTCCGCCCTTGTCCGCCCCTCTGTGGCCTTGTCCCGTATTATCCGCACTTGTCCGGTATTTTCCGCACTTGCCCGGCCCGACTTGGGCCCTTGTCCCGTGTCTCCGCCCTTGTCCGCCCCTCTGTGGCCTTGTCCTGTGTTCTCTGCCCTTGTCCGCCCCTCTGTGGCCTTGTTCCGTATTATCCGCACTTGTCCGGTATTTTCCGCACTTGCCCGCCCCGACTTGGGCCCCTCCCGGCCCGACTTGGGCCCTTGTCCCGTGTTCTCCGCCCTTGTCCGCCCCTCTGTGCCCTTGTCCCGTGTTCTCCGCCCTTGTCCGCCAATCTGTGGCCTTGTCCCGTGTTCTCCGCCATTGTCCACCACTCTGTGGCCTTGTCCCGTGTTCTCCGCCATTGTCCGCCACTCTGTGGCCTTGTACCGTGTTCTCCACACTTGTCTGACCCTCTTTCCCCTTGTCCCGTGTTCTCTGCCCTTGTCCGCCCCTCTGTGGCCTTGTCCCGTATTATCCGCACTTGTCCGCCCCTCTGGGCCCGTGTCCGCCCCTCTGGGCCCGTGTCCGACCCTCTGTGGCCTTGTCCCGTATTATCCGCACTTGTCCGCCCCTCTGGGCCCGTGTCCGCCCCTCTGGGCCCTTGTCCCGTATTCTCCGAACTTGTCCGCCCCTCTGGGCTCGTGTCCGCCCGTCTGGGCCCTTGTCCCGTATTCTCCAAACTTGTCCGCCCCTCTGGGCCCGTGTCCCGTGTTCTCTGGGCCCGTGTCCCGTGTTCTCTGGGCCCGTGTCCCGTGTTCTCTGGGCCCGTGTCCCGTGTTCTCCTAACTTGTCCGCCCCTCTGGGCCCTTGTCCGCCCCTCTGGGCCCTTGTCCCGTATTCTCCGAAATTGTCTGCCAATCTGGGCCCTTGTCCGCCCCTCTGTGCCCTTGTCCCGTACTCTCCGAACTTGTCCGCCCCTCTTTGCCCTGGTCGGGCCCTCTTTGCCCTGGTCGGGCCCTCTTTGCCCTGGTCGGGCCCTCTTTGCCCTTGTCCGCCCCTATTTGCACTTTTCCGCCCGTCTTCGCCCTTTTTCGGTATTCCCCGCACTTGTCCGCCCGTGTTTGCCCTTTTCCGGTATTCCCCGCACTTCTCCGCCCGTCTTTGCCCTTGTCCGCCCGTCTTTGCCCTTGTCCGCCCGTCTTTGCCCTTGTCCGCCCGTCTTTGCCCTTGTCCGGTATTCTCCGCACTTGTCCGCCCGGCTTTGCCCTTGTCCAGTATTCTCCGCACTTGTCCGGTATTCTCCGCACTTGTCCGCCCGGCTTTGCCCTTGTCCGCCCGGCTTTGCCCTTGTCCGCCCGGCTTTGCCCTTGTCCGGTATTCTCCGCACTTGTCCGCCCGTCTTTGCCCTTGTCCGCCCGTCTTTGCCCTTGTCCGCCCGTCTTTGCCCTTGTCCGCCCGTCTTTGCCCTTGTCCGGTATTCTCTGCACATCTCCGCCCCCCTTAGCCCTGGTCCGCCCCTCTTTGCCCTTGTCCGGTATTCTCTGCACATCTCCGCCCCCCTTAGCCCTGGTCCGCCCCCCTTAGCCCTGGTCCGCCCCCCTTAGCCCTGGTCCGGTATTCTCCGTACTTCTCCGCCTATCTTTGCCCTTGTCCGCCTATCTTTGCCCTTGTCCCATATTCTCCGCACTTGTCCGCCCGTCTTTGCCCTTGTCCGTCCGTCTTTGCCCTTGTCCGCCCGTCTTTGCCCTTGTCCGCCCGTCTTTGCCCTTGTCCGCCCGTCTTTGCCCTTGTCCGCCCGTCTTTGCCCTTGTCCGGTATTCTGCAAACGTGTCCGCCCGTCTTTGCCCTTGTCCGGTATTCTGCAAACGTCTCCGCCCCTCTTTGCACTTGTCCGCCCCTCTTTGCACTTGTCCGCCCCTCTTTGCACTTGTCCGCCCCTCTTTGCACTTGTCCGCCCCTCTTTGCAATTTTTCGCACCTCTTTGCACTTGTCCGGCAGTCTCCGCAGTTCTCCACCCCTCTCTGCCCTTGTCGGCCCCTCTCTGCCCTTGTCGGCCCCTCTCTGCCCTTGTCGGCCCCTCTCTGCCCTTGTCGGCCCCTCTTTGCACATTTCTGCTCCTCTTTGCACTTGTTCACCTGTCCTTGCCCTTGTCCGGTATTCTCCACAATTCTGCGCCCCTCTTTGCCCTTGTCCGCCCCTCTTTGCCCTTGTCCGCCCCTCTTTGCCCTTGTCCGCCCCTCTTTGCCCTTGTCCGCCCCTCTTTGCCTTTGTCCGGTATTCTCCGCACTTCTCCTCCTCTCTTTGCCCTTGTCCGGTATTCTCCGCACTTCTCCTCCTCTCTTTGCCCTTGTCTGGTATTCTCCGCACTTCTCCTCCTCTCTTTGCCCTTGTCCGCCACTCTTTGCCCTTGTCCGCCCGTCTTTGCCCTTCTCCGGTATTCTCTGTACTTGTCCGCCCCTCTTTGCACTTTTCCGCCGCTCTTTCCCCTTGTCCCGTTTTCTCCGCACTTCCCCGCCCCTCTTTGCCCTTGTCCGCCCCTCTTTGCCCTTGTCCGCCCCTCTTTGCCCTTGTCCGCCCCTCTTTGCCCTTGTCCGCCCCTCTTTGCCCTTGTCCGCCCCTCTTTGCCCTTGTCCGCCCCTCTTTGCCCTTGTCCGCCCCTCTTTGCCCTTGTCCGCCCCTCTTTGCCCTTGTCCGCCCCTCTTTGCCCTTGTCCGCCCCTCTTTCCCCTTGTCCGCCCCTCTTTGCCCTTGTCCGCCCCTCTTTGCCCTTGTCCGCCCCTCTTTGCCCTTGTCCGCCCCTCTTTGCCCTTGTCCGCCCCTCTTTGCCCTTGTCCGCCCCTCTTTGCCTTTGTCTGGTATTCTCCGCACTTGTCCGCCCCTCTTTGCCCTTGTCCGCCCCTCTTTGCCCTTGTCCGCCCCTCTTTGCCCTTGTCCGCCCCTCTTTGCCCTTGTCCGCCCCTCTTTGCCCTTGTCCGCCCCTCTTTGCCCTTGTCCGCCCCTCTTTGCCCTTGTCCGCCCCTCTTTGCCCTTGTCCGCCCCTCTTTGCCCTTGTCCGCCCCTCTTTGCCCTTGTCCGCCCCTCTTTGCCCTTGTCCGCCCCTCTTTGCCCTTGTCCGCCCCTCTTTGCCCTTGTCCGCCCCTCTTTGCCCTTGTCCGCCCCTCTTTGCCCTTGTCCGCCCCTCTTTGCCCTTGTCCGCCCCTCTTTGCCCTTGTCCGCCCCTCTTTGCCCTTGTCCGCCCCTCTTTGCCCTTGTCCGCCCCTCTTTGCCCTTGTCCGCCCCTCTTTGCCCTTGTCCGCCCCTCTTTGCCCTTGTCCCTAATTCTCTGTACTTGTCCTCCCCTCTTTGCCCTTGTCCGCCTCTCTTTGACAATGTCCCGTATTCTCCGCCCCTCCTTGCGCTTGTCCGCCCCTCCTTGCGCTTGTCCGCCCCTCCTTGCGCTTGTCCGCCCCTCCTTGCGCTTGTCCGCCCCTCCTTGCCCTTGTCCGCCCCTCCTTGCCCTTGTCCGCCCCTCCTTGCCCTTGTCCGCCCCTCCTTGCCCTTGTCCGCCCCTCCTTGCCCTTGTCCGCCCCTCCTTGCCCTTGTCCGCCCCTCCTTGCCCTTGTCCGCCCCTCCTTGCCCTTGTCCGCCCCTCCTTGCCCTTGTCCGCCCCTCCTTGCCCTTGTCCGCCCCTCCTTGCCCTTGTCCGCCCCTCCTTGCCCTTGTCCGCCCCTCCTTGCCCTTGTCCGCCCCTCCTTGCCCTTGTCCGCCCCTCCTTGCCCTTGTCCGCCCCTCCTTGCCCTTGTCCGCCCCTCCTTGCCCTTGTCCCGTATTCTCCGCCCTTGCCCGCCCGTCTTTGCCCTTGCCCGCCCGTCTTTGCCCTTGCCCGCCCCTCTTTGCCCTTGCCCGCCCCTCTTTGCCCTTGCCCGCCCCTCTTTGCCCTTGCCCGCCCCTCTTTGCCCTTGCCCGCCCCTCTTTGCCCTTGCCCGCCCCTCTTTGCCCTTGCCCGCCCCTCTTTGCCCTTGCCCGCCCCTCTTTGCCCTTGCCCGCCCCTCTTTGCCCTTGCCCGCCCCTCTTTGCCCTTGCCCGCCCCTCTTTGCCCTTGTCCCATATTCTCCGCACTTGTCCGCCCCTCTTTGCCCTTGTCCGCCCCTCTTTGCCCTTGTCCGCCCCTCTTTGCCCTTGTCCGCCCCTCTTTGCCCTTGTCCGCCCCTCTTTGCCCTTGTCCGCCCCTCTTTGCCCTTGTCCGCCCCTCTTTGCCCTTGTCCGCCCCTCTTTGCCCTTGTCCGCCCCTCTTTGCCCTTGTCCGCCCCTCTTTGCCCTTGTCCGCCCCTCTTTGCCCTTGTCCGCCCCTCTTTGCCCTTGTCCCTCATTCTCCGCAACTCTCCGCCCCTCTTTGCCCTTGTCCGCCCCTCTTTGCCCTTGTCCGCCCCTCTTTGCCCTTGTCCGCCCCTCTTTGCACTTGTCCGCCCCTCTTTGCACTTGTCCGCCCCTCTTTGCACTTGTCCGCCCCTCTTTGCACTTGTCCGCCCCTCTTTGCACTTGTCCGCACCTCTTTGCAATTTTTCGCACCTCTTTGCACTTGTCCGGCAGTCTCCGCAGTTCTCCACCCCTCTCTGCCCTTGTCGGCCCCTCTCTGCCCTTGTCGGCCCCTCTCTGCCCTTGTCGGCCCCTCTCTGCCCTTGTCGGCCCCTCTCTGCCCTTGTCGGCCCCTCTTTGCACATTTCTGCTCCTCTTTGCACTTGTTCACCTGTCCTTGCCCTTGTCCGGTATTCTCCACAATTCTGCGCCCCTCTTTGCCCTTGTCCGCCCCTCTTTGCCCTTGTCCGCCCCTCTTTGCACTTGTCCGCCCCTCTTTGCACTTGTCCGCCCCTCTTTGCCCTTGTCCGCCCCTCTTTGCACTTGTCCGCCCCTCTTTGCACTTGTCCGCACCTCTTTGCAATTTTTCGCACCTCTTTGCACTTGTCCGGCAGTCTCCGCAGTTCTCCACCCCTCTCTGCCCTTGTCGGCCCCTCTCTGCCCTTGTCGGCCCCTCTCTGCCCTTGTCGGCCCCTCTCTGCCCTTGTCGGCCCCTCTCTGCCCTTGTCGGCCCCTCTCTGCCCTTGTCGGCCCCTCTTTGCACATTTCTGCTCCTCTTTGCACTTGTTCACCTGTCCTTGCCCTTGTCCGGTATTCTCCACAATTCTGCGCCCCTCTTTGCCCTTGTCCGCCCCTCTTTGCCCTTGTCCGCCCCTCTTTGCCCTTGTCCGCCCCTCTTTGCCTTTGTCCGGTATTCTCCGCACTTCTCCTCCTCTCTTTGCCCTTGTCCGGTATTCTCCGCACTTCTCCTCCTCTCTTTGCCCTTGTCTGGTATTCTCCGCACTTCTCCTCCTCTCTTTGCCCTTGTCCGCCACTCTTTGCCCTTGTCCGCCCGTCTTTGCCCTTCTCCGGTATTCTCTGTACTTGTCCGCCCCTCTTTGCACTTTTCCGCCGCTCTTTCCCCTTGTCCCGTTTTCTCCGCACTTCCCCGCCCCTCTTTGCCCTTGTCCGCCCCTCTTTGCCCTTGTCCGCCCCTCTTTGCCCTTGTCCGCCCCTCTTTGCCCTTGTCCGCCCCTCTTTGCCCTTGTCCGCCCCTCTTTGCCCTTGTCCGCCCCTCTTTGCCCTTGTCCGCCCCTCTTTGCCCTTGTCCGCCCCTCTTTGCCCTTGTCCCTCATTCTCCGCAACTCTCCGCCCCTCTTTGCCCTTGTCCGCCCCTCTTTGCCCTTGTCCGCCCCTCTTTGCCCTTGTCCGCCCCTCTTTGCCCTTGTCCGCCCCTCTTTGCCCTTGTCCGCCCCTCTTTGCCCTTGTCCGCCCCTCTTTGCCCTTGTCCGCCCCTCTTTGCCCTTGTCCGCCCCTCTTTGCCCTTGTCCGCCCCTCTTTGCCCTTGTCCGCCCCTCTTTGCCCTTGTCCCGAATGCTCCGCACTTCTCTGCCCCTCTTTACTCTTGTCCCGTATTCTCTGCACTTCTCCGTCCCTCTTTGCAATTGTGCAACCCTCTTTGCCATTGTCCGCTCCTCTTTGCCCTTGTCCCTTATTCTCCGCACTTTTCCGCACCTCTTTGCCCTTGTCCGCCCCTCTTTGCCTTGTCCCGTATTTTCCGCACTTGTCCGCCCCTCTTTGCCCTTGTCCGCCCCTCTTTGCCCTTGTCCGCCCCTCTTTGCCCTTGTCCGCCCCTCTTTGCCCTTGTCCGCCCCTCTTTGCCCTTGTCCGCCCCTCTTTGCCCTTGTCCGCCCCTCTTTGCCCTTGTCCGCCCCTCTTTGCCCTTGTCCGCACCATTTTACTCCTGTCTGCCCCTCTTTGCCCTTTTCCGCCCGTCTTTGCCCTTTTCCGCCCGTCTTTGCCCTTTTCCGCCCGTCTTTGCCCTTTTCCGCCCGTCTTTGCCCTTTTCCGCCCGTCTTTGCCCTTTTCCGCCCGTCTTTGCCCTTTTCCGCCCGTCTTTGCCCTTTTCCGCACCTCTTTGCCCTTTTCCGCCCCTCTTTGCCCTTTTCCGCCCCTCTTTGCCCTTTTCCGCCCCTCTTTGCCCTTTTCCGCCCCTCTTTGCCCTTTTCCGCCCCTCTTTGCCCTTGTCCTGTATTCTCCGCACTTGTCCACCGCTCTTTGCCATTGTCCGCACCTCTTTGCCCTTGTCCCATATTCTCCACAATTGTCCGCCCCTCTTTGCACTTGTCCGCAATTCTTTGCCCTTGTCCCTTATTCTCCGCACTTGTCCGCCCCTCTTTGCCCTTGTCCGCCCCTCTTTGCCCTTGTCCGCCCCTTTCGCAATTTTCCTCCCCTCTTTGCCTTTGTCCGCCCCTCTTTGCCATTGTCCCATATTCTCTCTCTTTGCCAAAATCGCATTATTAGGCGAAAGTAAGTTACAATTCAGTACCCTATCCTAAAGCTTGCTGTTAGGAGGGAATCTGCAGCTTGCAGTGAAAGCGCTTCCAGAGGGGAGTCTAATGAGGGCAAAGATTTGATGGTAGCAGCTTCCCTGCGGGAGATACTCTCTTTGCCAAAATCGCATTATTAGGCGAAAGTAAGTTACAATTCAGTACCCTATCCTAAAGCTTGCTGTTAGGAAGGAATCTGCAGCTTGCATGAAAGCGCTTCCAGAGGGGAGTCTAATGAGGGCAAACATTTGATGGTAGCAGCTTCCCTGCGGGAGATAGTCTCTTTGCCAAAATCGCCTTATGAGCCCCAGTTAAGTTACAATTCAGTACCCTATCCTAAAGCTTGCTGTTAGGAGGGAATCTGCAGCTTGCAGTGAAAGCGCTTCCAGAGGGGAGTCTAATGAGGGCAAACGTTTGATGGTAACAGCTTCCCTGCGGGAGACAGTCTCTTTGCCAAAATCGCATTATTAGGCGACAGTAAGTTACAATTCAGTACCCTATCCTAAAGCTTGCTGTTAGGAGGGAATCTGCAGCTTGCAGTGAAAGCGCTTCCAGAGGGGAGTCTAATGAGGGCAAACATTTGGTGGCAGCAGCTTCCCTTCGAGTTATAGTCTCTTTGCCAAAATCGCATTATTAGGCGAAAGTAAGTTACAATTCAGTACCCTATCCTAAAGCTTGCTGTTAGGAGGGAATCTGCAGCTTGCAGTGAAAGCGCTTCCAGAGGGGAGTCTAATGAGGGCAAACATTTGATGGTAGCAGCTTCCCTGCGGGAGATACTCTCTTTGCCAAAATCGCATTATTAGGAGAAAGTAAGTTACAATTCAGTACCCTATCCTAAAGCTTGCTGTTAGGAGGGAATCTGCAGCCTGAAGTGAATGCGCTTCCAGAGGGTAGTCTAACGAGGGCAAACATTTGATGGTAGCAGCTTCCCTGCGGGAGATACTCTCTTTGCCATAATCGCCTTATAATCCGCAGTTAAGTTACAATTCAGTACCCTATCCTAAAGCTTGCTGTTAGGAGGGAATCTGCAGCTTGCAGTGAAAGCGCTTCCAGAGGGGAGTCTAATGAGGGCAAACATTTGGTGGCAGCAGCTTCCCTGCGAGTTATAGTCTCTTTGCCAAAATCGCATTATTAGGCGAAAGTAAGTTACAATTCAGTACCCTATCCTAAAGCTTGCTGTTAGGAGGGAATCTGCAGCTTGCAGTGAAAGCGCTTCCAGAGGGGAGTCTAATGAGGGCAAACATTTGATGGTAGCAGCTTCCCTGCGGGAGATATTCTCTTTGCCAAAATCGCCTTATGAGCCGCAGTTAAGTTACAATTCATTACCCTATCCTAAAGCTTGCTGTTAGGAGGGAATCTGCAGCTTGCAGTGAAAGCGCTTCTAGAGGGGAGTCTAATGAGGGCAAACATTTGATGGTAGCAGCTTCCCTGCGGGAGATACTGTCTTTGCCAAAATCGCATTATTAGGCGAAAGTAAGTTACAATTCAGTACACTATCCTAAAGCTTGCTGTTAGGAGGGAATCTGCAGCTTGCAGTGAAAGCGCTTCCAGAGGGGAGTCTAATGAGGGCAAACATTTGATGGTAGCAGCTTCCCTGCGGGAGATAGTCTCTTTTCCAAAATCGCATTATTAGGCGAAAGTAAGTTACAATTCAGTACCCTATCCTAAAGCTTGCTGTTAGGAGGGAATCTGCAGCTTGCAGTGAATGCGCTTCCAGAGGGTAGTCTAACGAGGGCAAACATTTGATGGTAACAGCTTCCCTGTGGGAGATATTCTGTTTGCCAAAATCGCATTATTAGGCGAAAGTAAGTTACAATTCAGGACCCTATACTAAAGCTTGCTGTTAGGAGGGAATCTGCAGCTTGCAGTGAAAGCGCTTCCAGAGGGGAGTTTAATGAGGGCAAAGATTTGATGGTAGCAGCTTCCCTGCGGGAGATACTCTCTTTGCCAAAATCGCATTATTAGGCGAAAGTAAGTTACAATTCAGGACCCTATCCTAAAGCTTGCTGTTAGGAGGGAATCTGCAGCTTGCAGTGAAAGCGCTTCCAGAGGGGAGTCTAATGAGGGCAAACGTTTGATGGTAACAGCTTCCCTGCGGGAGACAGTCTCTTTGCCAAAATCGCATTATTAGGCGACAGTAAGATACAATTCAGTACCCTATCCTAAAGCTTGCTGTTAGGAGGGAATCTGCAGCTTGCAGTGAAAGCGCTTCCAGAGGGGAGTCTAATGAGGGGAAACATTTGGTGGCAGCAGCTTCCCTGCGAGTTATAGTCTCTTTGCCAAAATCGCATTATTAGGCGAAAGTAAGTTACAATTCAGTACCCTATCCTAAAGCTTGCTGTTAGGAGGGAATCTGCAGCTTGCAGTGAAAGCGCTTCCAGAGGGGAGTCTAATGAGGGCAAACATTTGATGGTAGCAGCTTCCCTGCGGGAGATACTCTCTTTGCCAAAATCGCATTATTAGGCGAAAGTAAGTTACAATTCAGTACCCTATCCTAAAGCTTGCTGTTAGGAGGGAATCTGCAGCTTGCAGTGAAAGCGCTTCCAGAGGGTAGTCTAACGAGGGCAAACATTTGATGGTAGCAGCTTCCCTGCGGGAGATAGTCTCTTTGCCAAAATCGCCTTATGAGCCGCAGTTAAGTTACAATTCAGTACCCTATCCTAAAGCTTGCTGTTAGGAGGGAATCTGCAGCTTGCAGTGAAAGCGCTTCCAGAGGGGAGTCTAATGAGGGCAAACATTTGATGGTAGCAGCTTCCCTGCGGGAGATACTCTCTTTGCCAAAATCGCCTTATGAGCCGCAGTTAAGTTACAATTCAGTACCCTATCCTAAAGCTTGCTGTTAGGAGGGAATCTGCAGCTTGCAGTGAAAGCGCTTCCAGAGGGGAGTCTAATGAGGGCAAACATTTGATGGTAGCAGCTTCCCTGCGGGAGATACTCTCTTTGCCAAAATCGCATTATTATGCGAAAGTAAGTTACAATTCAGGACCCTATCCTAAAGCTTGCTGTTAGGAGGGAATCTGCAGCTTGCAGTGAAAGCGCTTCCAGAGGGGAGTTTAATGAGGGCAAAGATTTGATGGTAGCAGCTTCCCTGCGGGAGATACTCTCTTTGCCAAAATCGCATTATTAGGCGAAAGTAAGTTACAATTCAGGACCCTATCCTAAAGCTTGCTGTTAGGAGGGAATCTGCAGCTTGCAGTGAAAGCGCTTCCAGAGGGGAGTCTAATGAGGGCAAACGTTTGATGGTAACAGCTTCCCTGCGGGAGACAGTCACTTTGCCAAAATCGCATTATTAGGCGACAGTAAGATACAATTCAGTACCCTATCCTAAAGCTTGCTGTTAGGAGGGAATCTGCAGCTTGCAGTGAAAGCGCTTCCAGAGGGGAGTCTAATGAGGGGAAACATTTGGTGGCAGCAGCTTCCCTGCGAGTTATAGTCTCTTTGCCAAAATCGCATTATTAGGCGAAAGTAAGTTACAATTCAGTACCCTATCCTAAAGCTTGCTGTTAGGAGGGAATCTGCAGCTTGCAGTGAAAGCGCTTCCAGAGGGGAGTCTAATGAGGGCAAACATTTGATGGTAGCAGCTTCCCTGCGGGAGATACTCTCTTTGCCAAAATCGCATTATTAGGCGAAAGTAAGTTACAATTCAGTACCCTATCCTAAAGCTTGCTGTTAGGAGGGAATGTGCCGCTTGCAGTGAAAGCGCTTCCAGAGGGGAGTCTAATGAGGGCAAACGTTTGATGGTAACAGCTTCCCTGCGGGAGACAGTCTCTTTGCCAAAATCGCATTATTAAGCGACAGTAAGTTACAATTCAGTACCCTATCCTAAAGCTTGCTGTTAGGAGGGAATCTGCAGCTTGCAGTGAAAGCGCTTCCAGAGGGGAGTCTAATGAGGGCAAACATTTGGTGGCAGCAGCTTCCTGCGAGTTATAGTCTCTTTGCCAAAATCGTATTATTAGGCAAAAGTAAGTTACAATTCAGTACCCTATCCTAAAGCTTGCTGTTAGGAGGGAATCTGCAGCTTGCAGTGAAAGGGCTTCCAGAGGGGAGTCTAACAAGGGCAAACATTTGATGGTAGCAGCTTCCCTGTGGGAGATACTCTCTTTGCCATAATCTCATTACTAGGCGAAAGTAAGTTACAATTCAGTACCCTATCCTAAAGCTTGCTGTTAGGAGGGAATCTGCAGCTTGCAGTGAAAGCGCTTCCAGAGGGGAGTCTAATGAGGGCAAACATTTGATGGTAGCAGCTTCCCTGCGGGAGATATTCTCTTTGCCAAAATCGCATTATTAGGCGAAAGTAAGTTACAATACAGTACCCTATCCTAAAGCTTGCTGTTAGGAGGGAATCTGCAGCTTGCAGTGAAAGCGCTTCCAGAGGGGAGTCTAATGAGGGCAAACATTTGATGGTAGCAGCTTCCCTGCGGGAGATACTCTCTTTGCCAAAATCGCCTTATGAGCCGCAGTTAAGTTACAATTCAGTACCCTATCCTAAAGCTTGCTGTTAGGAGGGAATCTGCAGCTTGCAGTGAAAACGCTTCCAGAGGGGAGTCTAATGAGGGCAAACGTTTGATGGTAACAGCTTCCCTGCGGGAGACAGTCTCTTTGCAAAAATCGCATTATTAGGCGACAGAAAGATTCAATTCAGTACCCTATCCAAAGGTTGCTGTTAGGAGGGAATCTGCAGCTTGCAGTGAAAGCGCTTCCAGAGGGGAGTCTAATGAGGGCAAACATTTGATGGTAGCAGCTTCCCTGCGGGAGATACTCTCTTTGCCATAATCGCATTATTAGGCGAAAGTAAGTTACAATTCAGTACCCTATCCTAAAGCTTGCTGTTAGGAGGGAATCTGCAGCTTGCAGTGAAAGCGCTTCCAGAGGGGAGTCTAATGAGGGCAAACACTTGATGGTAGCAGCTTCCCTGCGGGAGATACTCTCTTTGCCAATATCGCATTATTAGCCTCAGTTAAGTTACAATTCAGTACACTATCCTAAAGCTTGCTGTTAGGAAGGAATCTGCAGCTTGCAGTGAAAGCAATTCCAGAGGGGAGTCTAATGAGGGCAAACATTTGATGGTAGCAGCTTCCCTGCGGGAGATAGTCTCTTTGCCAAAATCGCCTTATTAGCCGCAGTTAAGTTACAATTCAGTACCCTATCCTAAAGCTTGCTGTTAGGAGGGAATCTGCAGCTTGCAGTGAAAGCGCTTCCAGAGGGGAGTCTAATGAGGGCAAACATTTGATGGTAGCAGCTTCCCTGCGGGAGATACTCTCTTTGCCAAAATCGCATTATTAGGCGAAAGTAAGTTACAATTCAGTACCCTATCCTAAAGCTTGCTGTTAGGAGGGAATCTGCAGCTTGCAGTGAAAGCGCTTCCAGAGGGGAGTCTAACGAGGGCAAACATTTGATGGTAGCAGCTTCCCTGCGGGAGATACTCTCTTTGCCAAAATCGCATTATTAGGCGAAAGTAAGTTACAATTCAGTACCCTATCCTAAAGCTTGCTGTTAGGAAGGAATCTGCAGCTTGCAGTGAAAGCGCTTCCAGAGGGGAGTCTAATGAGGGCAAACATTTGATGGTAGCAGCTTCCCTGCGGGAGATACTCTCTTTGCCAAAATCGCCTTATGAGCCGCAGTTAAGTTACAATTCAGTACCCTATCCTAAAGCTTGCTGTTAGGAGGGAATCTGCAGCTTGCAGTGAAAACGCTTCCAGAGGGGAGTCTAATGAGGGCAAACATTTGATGGTAGCAGCTTCCCTGCGGGAGATACTCTCTTTGCAAAAATCGCATTATTAGGCGACAGAAAGATTCAATTCAGTACCCTATCCAAAGGTTGCTGTTAGGAGGGAATCTGCAGCTTGCAGTGAAAGCGCTTCCAGAGGGGAGTCTAATGAGGGCAAACATATGGTGGCAGCAGCTTCCCTGCGAGTTATAGTTTCTTTGCCAAAATCGCATTATTAGGCGAAAGTAAGTTACAATTCAGTACCTTATCCTAAAGCTTGCTGTTAGGAGGGAATCTGCAGCTTGCAGTGAAAGCGCTTCCAGAGGGGAGTCTAATGAGGGCAAACATTTGATGGTAGCAGCTTCCCTGCGGGAGATACTCTCTTTGCCATAATCGCATTATTAGGCGAAAGTAAGTTACAATTCAGTACCCTATCCTAAAGCTTGCTGTTAGGAGGGAATCTGCAGCTTGCAGTGAAAGCGCTTCCAGAGGGGAGTCTAATGAGGGCAAACACTTGATGGTAGCAGCTTCCCTGCGGGAGATACTCTCTTTGCCAAAATCGCATTATTAGCCTCAGTTAAGTTACAATTCAGTACACTATCCTAAGGCTTGCTGTTAGGAAGGAATCTGCAGCTTGCAGTGAAAGCAATTCCAGAGGGGAGTCTAATGAGGGCAAACATTTGATGGTAGCAGCTTCCCTGCGGGAGATACTCTCTTTGCTATAATCGCATTATTAGGCGAAAGTAAGTTACAATTCAGTACCCTATCCTAAAGCTTGCTGTTAGGAGGGAATCTGCAGCTTGCAGTGAAAGCGCTTCCAGAGGGGAGTCTAACGAGGGCAAACATTTGATGGTAGCAGCTTCCCTGCGGGAGATACTCTCTTTGCCAAAATCGCATTATTAGGCGAAAGTAAGTTACAATTCAGTACCCTATCCGAAAGCTTGCTGTTAGGAAGGAATCTGCAGCTTGCAGTGAAAGCGCTTCCAGAGGGGAGTCTAATGAGGGCAAACATTTGATGGTAGCAGATTCCCTGCGGTATATACTCTCTTTGCCAAAATCGCCTTATGAGCCGCAGTTAAGTTACAATTCAGTACACTATCCTAAAGCTTGCTGTTAGGAGGGAATCTGCAGCTTGCAGTGAAAACGCTTCCAGAGGGGAGTCTAATGAGGGCAAACGTTTGATGGTAACAGCTTCCCTGCGGGAGACAGTCTCTTTGCAAAAATCGCATTATTAGGCGACAGAAAGATACAATTCAGTACCCTATCCTAAAGCTTGCTGTTAGGAGGGAATCTGCAGCTTGCAGTGAAAGCGCTTCCAGAGGGGAGTCTAATGAGGGCAAACATTTGGTGGCAGCAGCTTCCCTGCGGGAGATAGTCTCTTTGCCAAAATCGCATTATTAGGCGAAAGTAAGTTACAATTCAGTACCCTATCCTAAAGCTTGCTGTTAGGAGGGAATCTGCAGCTTGCAGTGAAAGCGCTTCCAGAGGGGAGTCTAATGAGGGCAAACATTTGATGGTAGCAGCTTCCCTGCGGGAGATACTCTCTTTGCCAAAATCGCCTTATGAGCCGCAGTTAAGTTACAATTCAGTACCCTATCCTAAAGCTTGCTGTTAGGAGGGAATCTGCAGCTTGCAGTGAAAACGCTTCCAGAGGGGAGTCTAATGAGGGCAAACATTTGATGGTAGCAGCTTCCCTGCGGGAGATACTCTCTTTGCCATAATCGCATTTTTAGGCGAAAGTAAGTTACAATTCAGTACCCTATCCTAAAGCTTGCTGTTAGGAGGGAATCTGCAGCTTGCAGTGAAAGCGCTTCCAGAGGGGAGTCTAACGAGGGCAAACATTTGATGGTAGCAGCTTCCCTGCGGGAGATACTCTCTTTGCCAAAATCGCATTATTAGGCGAAAGTAAGTTACAATTCAGTACCCTATCCTAAAGCTTGCTGTTAGGAAGGAATCTGCAGCTTGCAGTGAAAGCGCTTCCAGAGGGGAGTCTAATGAGGGCAAACATTTGATGGTAGCAGCTTCCCTGCGGGATATACTCTCTTTGCCAGAATCGCCTTATGAGCCGCAGTTAAGTTACAATTCAGTACCCTATCCTAAAGCTTGCTGTTAGGAGGGAATCTGCAGCTTGCAGTGAAAACGCTTCCAGAGGGGAGTCTAATGAGGGCAAACGTTTGATGGTAACAGCTTCCCTGCGGGAGACAGTCTCTTTGCAAAAATCGCATTATTAGGCGACAGAAAGATACAATTCAGTACCCTATCCTAAAGCTTGCTGTTAGGAGGGAATCTGCAGCTTGCAGTGAAAGCGCTTCCAGAGGGGAGTCTAACGAGGGCAAACATTTGATGGTAGCAGCTTCCCTGCGGGAGATACTCTCTTTGCCAAAATCGCATTATTAGGCGAAAGTAAGTTACAATTCAGTACCCTATCCTAAAGCTTGCTGTTAGGAAGGAATCTGCAGCTTGCAGTGAAAGCGCTTCCAGAGGGGAGTCTAATGAGGACAAACATTTGATGGTAGCAGCTTCCCTGCGGGAGATAGTCTCTTTGCCAAAATCGCCTTATTAGTCGCAGTTAAGTTACAATTCAGTACCCTATCCTAAAGCTTGCTGTTAGGAGGGAATCTGCAGCTTGCAGTGAAAGCGCTTCCAGAGGGGAGTCTAATGAGGGCAAACATTTGATGGTAGCAGCTTCCCTGCGGGAGATACTCTGTTTGCCAAAATCGCATTATTAGGCGAAAGTAAGTTACAATTCAGTACCTTATCCTAAAGCTTGCTGTTAGGAGGGAATCTGCAGCTTGCAGTGAAAGCGCTTCCAGAGGAGAGTCTAATGAGGGCAAATATTTGATGGTAGCAGCTTCCCTGCGGGAGATAGTCTCTTTTCCAAAATCGCATCATTAGGCTAAAGTAGAGATACAATTCAGTACCCTATCCTAAAGCTTGCTGTTAGGAGGGAATCTGCAGCTTGCAGTGAAAGCGCTTCCAGAGGGGAGTCTAATGAGGGCAAACACTTGATGGTAGCAGCTTCCCTGCGGGAGATACTCTCTTTGCCAAAATCGCATTATTAGGCGAAAGTGAGTTACAATTCAGTACCCTATCCTAAAGCTTGCTGTTAGGAGGGAATCTGCAGCTTGCAGTAAAAGCACTTCCAGAGGGGAGTCTAATGAGGGCAAACATTTGATGGTAGCAGCTTCCCTGCGGTATATACTCTCTTTGCCAAAATCGCCTTATGAGCCGCAGTTAAGTTACAATTCAGTACACTATCCTAAAGCTTGCTGTTAGGAGGGAATCTGCAGCTTGCAGTGAAAACGCTTCCAGAGGGGAGTCTAATGAGGGCAAACGTTTGATGGTAACAGCTTCCCTGCGGGAGACAGTCTCTTTGCAAAAATCGCATTATTAGGCGACAGAAAGATACAATTCAGTACCCTATCCTAAAGCTTGCTGTTAGGAGGGAATCTGCAGCTTGCAGTGAAAGCGCTTCCAGAGGGGAGTCTAATGAGGGCAAACATTTGGTGGCAGCAGCTTCCCTGCGGGAGATAGTCTCTTTGCCAAAATCGCATTATTAGGCGAAAGTAAGTTACAATTCAGTACCCTATCCTAAAGCTTGCTGTTAGGAGGGAATCTGCAGCTTGCAGTGAAAGCGCTTCCAGAGGGGAGTCTAACGAGGGCAAACATTTGATGGTAGCAGCTTCCCTGCGGGAGATACTCTCTTTGCCAAAATCGCATTATTAGGCGAAAGTAAGTTACAATTCAGTACCCTATCCTAAAGCTTGCTGTTAGGCGGGAATCTGCAGCTTGCAGTGAAAGCGCTTCCAGAGGGGAGTCTAACGAGGGCAAACATTTGATGGTAGCAGCTTCCCTGCGGGAGATACTCTCTTTGCCAAAATCGCATTATTAGGCGAAAGTAAGATACAATTCAGTACCCTATCCTAAAGCTTGCTGTTAGGAAGGAATCTGCAGCTTGCAGTGAAAGCGCTTCCAGAGGGGAGTCTAACGAGGGCAAACATTTGGTGGCAGCAGCTTCCCTGCGAGTTATAGTCTCTTTGCCAAAATCGCATTATTAGGCGAAAGTAAGTTACAATTCAGTACCCTATCCTAAAGCTTGCTGTTAGGAAGGAATCTGCAGCTTGCAGTGAAAACGCTTCCAGAGGGGAGTCTAATGAGGGCAAACGTTTGATGGTAACAGCTTCCCTGCGGGAGACAGTCTCTTTGCAAAAATCGCATTATTAGGCGACAGAAAGATACAATTCAGTACCCTATCCTAAAGCTTGCTGTTAGGAGGGAATCTGCAGCTTGCAGTGAAAGCGCTTCCAGAGGGGAGTCTAATGAGGGCAAACATTTGGTGGCAGCAGCTTCCCTGCGGGAGATAGTCTCTTTGCCAAAATCGCATTATTAGGCGAAAGTAAGTTACAATTCAGTACCCTATCCTAAAGCTTGCTGTTAGGAGGGAATCTGCAGCTTGCAGTGAAAGCGCTTCCAGAGGGGAGTCTAACGAGGGCAAACATTTGATGGTAGCAGCTTCCCTGCGGGAGATACTCTCTTTGCCAAAATCGCATTATTAGGCGAAAGTAAGTTACAATTCAGTACCCTATCCTAAAGCTTGCTGTTAGGAAGGAATCTGCAGCTTGCAGTGAAAGCGCTTCCAGAGGGGAGTCTAATGAGGGCAAACATTTGATGGTAGCAGCTTCCCTGCGGGAGATAGTCTCTTTGCCAAAATCGCCTTATTAGCCGCAGTTAAGTTACAATTCAGTACCCTATCCTAAAGCTTGCTGTTAGGAGGGAATCTGCAGCTTGCAGTGAAAGCGCTTCCAGAGGGGAGTCTAATGAGGGCAAACATTTGATGGTAGCAGCTTCCCTGCGGGAGATACTCTGTTTGCCAAAATCGCATTATTAGGCGAAAGTAAGTTACAATTCAGTACCTTATCCTAAAGCTTGCTGTTAGGAGGGAATCTGCAGCTTGCAGTGAAAGCGCTTCCAGAGGAGAGTCTAATGAGGGCAAATATTTGATGGTAGCAGCTTCCCTGCGGGAGATAGTCTCTTTTCCAAAATCGCATCATTAGGCTAAAGTAGAGATACAATTCAGTACCCTATCCTAAAGCTTGCTGTTAGGAGGGAATCTGCAGCTTGCAGTGAAAGCGCTTCCAGAGGGGAGTCTAATGAGGGCAAACACTTGATGGTAGCAGCTTCCCTGCGGGAGATACTCTCTTTGCCAAAATCGCATTATTAGGCGAAAGTGAGTTACAATTCAGTACCCTATCCTAAAGCTTGCTGTTAGGAGGGAATCTGCAGCTTGCAGTAAAAGCACTTCCAGAGGGGAGTCTAATGAGGGCAAACATTTGATGGTAGCAGCTTCCCTGCCGGAGATACTCTCTTTGCCAAAATCGCATTATTAGGCTAGAGTAAGTTTCAATTCAGTACCCTATCCTAAAGCTTGCTGTTAGGAGGGAATCTGCAGCTTGCAGTGAAAGCGCTTCCAGAGGGGAGTCTAATGAGGGCAAACATTTGATGGTAGCAGCTTCCCTGCGGGAGATAGTCTCTTTGCCAAAATCGCATTGTTAGGCGAAAGTAAGTTACAATTCAGTACCCTATCCTAAAGCTTGCTGTTAGGGGGGGAATCTGCAGCTTGCAGTGAAAGCGCTTCCAGAGGGGAGTCTAATGAGGGCAAACATTTGATGGTAGCAGCTTCCCTGCGGGAGATACTCTCTTTGCCAAAATCGCATTATTAGGCGAAAGTAAGTTACAATTCAGTACCCTATCCTAAAGCTTGCTGTTAGGAGGGAATCTGCAGCTTGCAGTGAAAGCACTTCCAGAGGGGAGTCTAACGAGGGCAAACATTTGATGGTAGCAGCTTCCCTGCGGGAGATAGTCTCTTTGCCAAAATCGCATTATTAGGCGAAAGTAAGTTACAATTCAGTACCCTACCCTAAAGCTTGCTGTTAGGAGGGAATCTGCAGCTTGCAGTGAAAGCGCTTCCAGAGGGGAGTCTAACGAGGGCAAACATTTGATGGTAGCAGCTTCCCTGCGGGAGATACTCTCTTTGCCAAAATCGCCTTATTAGGCGAAAGTAAGTTACAATTCAGTACCCTATCCTAAAGCTTGCTGTTAGGAGGGAATCTGCAGCTTGCAGTGAAAGCGCTTCCAGAGGGGAGTCTAATGAGGGCAAAAATTTGATGGTAGCAGCTTCCCTGCGGGAGATAGTCTCTTTGCCAAAATCGCATTATTATGCGAAAGTAAGTTACAATTTAGTACCCTATCCTAAAGCTTGCTGTTAGGAGGGAATCTGCAGCTTGCAGTGAAAGCGCTTCCAGAGGGGAGTCTAATGAGGGCAAACATTTGATGGTAGCAGCTTCCCTGCGGGAGATAGTCTCTTTGACAAAATCGCATTATTAGGCGAAAGTAGGTTACAATTCAGTACCCTATCCTAAAGCTTGCTGTTAGGAGGGAATCTGCAGCTTGCAGTGAAAGCGCTTCCAGAGGGGAGTCTAATGAGGGCAAACATTTGATGGTAGCAGCTTCCCTGCGGGAGATAGTCTCTTTGCCAAAATCGCATTATTAGGCGAAAGTAAGTTACAATTCAGTACCCTATCCTAAAGCTTGCTGTTAGGAGGGAATCTGCAGCTTGCAGTGAAAGCGCTTCCAGAGGGGAGTCTAATGAGGGCAAACATTTGATGGTAGCAGCTTCCCTGCGGGAGATACTCTCTTTGCCAAAATCGCATTATTATGCGAAAGTGAGTTACAATTCAGTACCCTATCCTAAAGCTTGCTGTTAGGAGGGAATCTGCAGCTTGCAGTGAAAGCGCTTCCAGAGGGGAGTCTAACGAGGGCAAACATTTGATGGTAGCAGCTTCCCTGCGGGAGATACTCTCTTTGCCAAAATCGCATTATTAGGCGAAAGTGAGATACGATTCAGTACCCTATCCTAAAGCTTGCTGTTAGGAGGGAATCTGCAGCTTGCAGTGAAAGCGCTTCCAGAGGGGAGTCTAATGAGGGCAAATATTTGATGGTAGCAGCTTCCCTGCGGGAGATATTCTCTTTGCCATAATCGCCTTATTAGCCGAAGTTAAGTTACAATTCAGTACCCTATCCTAAAGCTTGCTGTTAGGAGGGAATCTGCAGCTTGCAGTGAAAGCGCTTCCAGAGGGGAGTCTAATGAGGGCAAACATTTGATGGTAGCAGCTTCCCTGCCGGAGATACTCTCTTTGCCAAAATCACATTATTAGGCGAAAGTAAGTTACAATTCAGTACCCTATCCTAAAGCTTGCTGTTAGGAGGGAATCTGCAGCTTGCAGTGAAAGCGCTTCCAGAGGGGAGTCTAATGAGGGCAAACATTTGATGGTAGCAGCTTCCCTGCGGGAGATACTCTCTTTTCCAAAATCGCATTAATAGGCGAAAGTAAGTTACAATTCAGTACCCTATCCTAAAGCTTGCTGTTAGGAGGGAATCTGCAGCTTGCAGTGAAAGCGCTTCCAGAGGGGAGTCTAACGAGGGCAAACATTTGATGGTAGCAGCTTCCCTGCGGGAGATACTCTCTTTGCCAAAATCGCATTGTTAGGCGAAAGTAAGTTACAATTCAGTACCCTATCCTAAAGCTTGCTGATAGGGGGGGAATCTGCAGCTTGCAGTGAAAGCGCTTCCAGAGGGGAGTCTAATGAGGGCAAACATTTGATGGTAGCAGCTTCCCTGCGGGAGATACTCTCTTTTCCAAAATCGCATTATTAGGTGAAAGTAAGTTACAATTCAGTACCCTATCCTAAAGCTTGCTGTTAGGAGGGAATCTGCAGCTTGCAGTGAAAGCACTTCCAGAGGGGAGTCTAACGAGGGCAAACATTTGATGGTAGCAGCTTCCCTGCGGGAGATACTCTCTTTGCCAAAATCGCATTATTAGGCGAAAGTAAGTTACAATTCAGTACCCTATCCTAAAGCTTGCTGTTAGGAGGGAATCTGCAGCTTGTAGTGAAAGCGCTTCCAGAGGGGAGTCTAATGAGGGCAAACATTTGATGGTAGCAGCTTCCCTGCGGGAGATACTCTCTTTGCCAAAATCGCATTATTAGGCGAAAGTAAGTTACAATTCAGTACCCTATCCTAAAGCTTGCTGTTAGGAGGGAATCTGCAGCTTGCAGTGAAAGCGCTTCCAGAGGGGAGTCTAACGAGGGCAAACATTTGATGGTAGCAGCTTCCCTGCGGGAGATACTCTCTTTGCCAAAATCGCATTATTAGGCGAAAGTAAGTTACAATTCAGTACCCTATCCTAAAGCTTGCTGTTAGGAGGGAATCTGCAGCTTGCAGTGAAAGCGCTTCCAGAGGGGAGTCTAACGAGGGCAAACATTTGATGGTAGCAGCTTCCCTGCGGGAGATACTCTCTTTGCCAAAATCGCCTTATTAGGCGAAAGTAAGTTACAATTCAGTACCCTATCCTAAAGCTTGCTGTTAGGAGGGAATCTGCAGCTTGCAGTGAAAGCGCTTCCAGAGGGGAGTCTAATGAGGGCAAATATTTGATGGTAGCAGCTTCCCAGCGGGAGATATTCTCTTTGCCATAATCGCCTTATTAGCCGCAGTTAAGTTACAATTCAGTACCCTATCCTAAAGCTTGCTGTTAGGAGGGAATCTGCAGCTTGCAGTGAAAGCGCTTCCAGAGGGGAGTCTAATGAGGGCAAAAATTTGATGGTAGCAGCTTCCCTGCGGGAGATAGTCTCTTTGCCAAAATCGCATTATTAGGCGAAAGTAAGTTACAATTTAGTACCCTATCCTAAAGCTTGCTGTTAGGAGGGAATCTGCAGCTTGCAGTGAAAGCGCTTCCAGAGGGGAGTCTAATGAGGGCAAACATTTGATGGTAGCAGCTTCCCTGCGGGAGATAGTCTCTTTGACAAAATCGCATTATTAGGCGAAAGTAAGTTACAATTCAGTACCCTATCCTAAAGCTTGCTGTTAGGAGGGAATCTGCAGCTTGCAGTGAAAGCGCTTCCAGAGGGGAGTCTAACGAGGGCAAACATTTGATGGTAGCAGCTTCCCTGCGGGAGATACTCTCTTTGCCAAAATCGCATTATTAGGCGAAAGTGAGATACGATTCAGTACCCTATCCTAAAGCTTGCTGTTAGGAGGGAATCTGCAGCTTGCAGTGAAAGCGCTTCCAGAGGGGAGTCTAATGAGGGCAAATATTTGATGGTAGCAGCTTCCCTGCGGGAGATATTCTCTTTGCCATAATCGCCTTATTAGCCGCAGTTAAGTTACAATTCAGTACCCTATCCTAAAGCTTGCTGTTAGGAGGGAATCTGCAGCTTGCAGTGAAAGCGCTTCCAGAGGGGAGTCTAATGAGGGCAAACATTTGATGGTAGCAGCTTCCCTGCGGGAGATACTCTCTTTTCCAAAATCGCATTATTAGGCGAAAGTAAGTTACAATTCAGTACCCTATCCTAAAGCTTGCTGTTAGGAGGGAATCTGCAGCTTGCAGTGAAAGCGCTTCCAGAGGGGAGTCTAACGAGGGCAAACATTTGATGGTAGCAGCTTCCCTGCGGGAGATAGTCTCTTTGCCAAAATCGCATTATTAGGCGAAAGTAAGTTACAATTCAGTACCCTATCCTAAAGCTTGCTGTTAGGAGGGAATCTGCAGCTTGCAGTGAAAGCGCTTCCAGAGGGGAGTCTAATGAGGGCAAACATTTGATGGTAGCAGCTTCCCTGCGGGAGATAGTCTCTTTTCCAAAATCGCATTATTAGGTGAAAGTAAGTTACAATTCAGTACCCTATCCTAAAGCTTGCTGTTAGGAGGGAATCTGCAGCTTGCAGTGAAAGCGCTTCCAGAGGGGAGTCTAATGAGGGCAAACATTTGATGGTAGCAGCTTCCCTGCGGGAGATACTCTCTTTGCCAAAATCGCATTATTATGCGAAAGTGAGTTACAATTCAGTACCCTATCCTAAAGCTTGCTGTTAGGAGGGAATCTGCAGCTTGCAGTGAAAGCGCTTCCAGAGGGGAGTCTAACGAGGGCAAACATTTGATGGTAGCAGCTTCCCTGCGGGAGATACTCTCTTTGCCAAAATCGCATTATTAGGCGAAAGTAAGTTACGATTCAGTACCCTATCCTAAAGCTTGCTGTTAGGAGGGAATCTGCAGCTTGCAGTGAAAGCGCTTCCAGAGGGGAGTCTAATGAGGGCAAACATTTGATGGTAGCAGCTTCCCTGCGGGAGATACTCTCTTTGCCAAAATCGCATTATTATGCGAAAGTGAGTTACAATTCAGTACCCTATCCTAAAGCTTGCTGTTAGGAGGGAATCTGCAGCTTGCAGTGAAAGCGCTTCCAGAGGGGAGTCTAACGAGGGCAAACATTTGATGGTAGCAGCTTCCCTGCGGGAGATACTCTCTTTGCCAAAATCGCATTATTAGGCGAAAGTAAGTTACGATTCAGTACCCTATCCTAAAGCTTGCTGTTAGGAGGGAATCTGCAGCTTGCAGTGAAAGCGCTTCCAGAGGGGAGTCTAATGAGGGCAAATATTTGATGGTAGCAGCTTCCCTGCGGGAGATATTATCTTTGCCATAATCGCCTTATTAGCCGAAGTTAAGTTACAATTCAGTACCCTATCCTAAAGCTTGCTGTTAGGAGGGAATCTGCAGCTTGCAGTGAAAGCGCTTCCAGAGGGGAGTCTAATGAGGGCAAACATTTGATGGTAGCAGCTTCCCTGCCGGAGATACTCTCTTTGCCAAAATCACATTATTAGGCGAAAGTAAGTTACAATTCAGTACCCTATCCTAAAGCTTGCTGTTAGGAGGGAATCTGCAGCTTGCAGTGAAAGCGCTTCCAGAGGGGAGTCTAATGAGGGCAAACATTTGATGGTAGCAGCTTCCCTGCGGGAGATACTCTCTTTTCCAAAATCGCATTATTAGGCGAAAGTAAGTTACAATTCAGTACCCTATCCTAAAGCTTGCTGTTAGGAGGGAATCTGCAGCTTGCAGTGAAAGCGCTTCCAGAGGGGAGTCTAACGAGAGCAAACATTTGATGGTAGCAGCTTCCCTGCGGGAGATAGTCTCTTTGCCAAAATCGCATTATTAGGCGAAAGTAAGTTACAATTCAGTACCCTATCCTAAAGCTTGCTGTTAGGAGGGAATCTGCAGCTTGCAGTGAAAGCGCTTCCAGAGGGGATTCTAATGAGGGCAAACATTTGATGGTAGCAGCTTCCCTGCGGGAGATAGTCTCTTTTCCAAAATCGCATTATTAGGCGAAAGTAAGTTACAATTCAGTACCCTATCCTAAAGCTTGCTGTTAGGAGGGAATCTGCAGCTTGCAGTGAAAGCGCTTCCAGAGGGGAGTCTAACGAGGGCAAACATTTGATGGTAGCAGCTTCCCTGCGGGAGATACTCTCTTTGCCAAAATCGCATTATTAGGCGAAAGTAAGTTACAATTCAGTACCCTATCCTAAAGCTTGCTGTTAGGAGGGAATCTGCAGCTTGCAGTGAAAGCGCTTCCAGAGGGGAGTCTAATGAGGGCAAATATTTGATGGTAGCAGCTTCCCTGCGGGAGACACTCTCTTTGCCATAATCGCCTTATTAGCCGCAGTTAAGTTACAATTCAGTACCCTATCCTAAAGCTTGCTGTTAGGAGGGAATCTGCAGCTTGCAGTGAAAGCGCTTCCAGAGGGGAGTCTAATGAGGGCAAACATTTGATGGTAGCAGCTTCCCTGCGGGAGATAGTCTCTTTGCCAAAATCGCATTATTAGGCGAAAATAAGTTACAATTCAGTACCCTATCCTAAAGCTTGCTGTTAGGAGGGAATCTGCAGCTTGCAGTGAAAGCGCTTCCAGAGGGGAGTCTAATGAGGGCAAACATTTGATGGTAACAGCTTCCCTGCGGGAGATATTCTCTTTGCCAAAATCGCATTATTAGGCGAAAGTAAGTTACAATTCAGTACCCTATCCTAAAGCTTGCTGTTAGGAGGGAATCTGCAGCTTGCAGTGAAAGCGCTTCCAGAGGGGAGTCTAATGAGGGCAAGCATTTGATGGTAGCAGCTTCCCTGCGGGAGATATTCTCTTTGCCAAAATCGCCTTATTAGCCGCAGTTAAGTTACAATTCAGTACAATATCCTAAAGCTTGCTGTTAGGAGGGAATCTGCAGCTTGCAGTGAAAGCACTTCCAGACGGGAGTCTAATGAGGGCAAACATTTGATGGTAGCAGCTTCCCTGCGGGAGATAGTCTCTTTGCCAAAATCGCGTTATTAGGCGAAAGTAAGTTACAATTCAGTACCCTATCCTAAAGCTTGCTGTTAGGAGGGAATCTGCAGCTTGCAGTGAAAGCGCTTCCAGAGGGGAGTCTAATGAGGGCAAACATTTGATGGTAGCAGCTTCCCTGCGGGAGATAGTCTCTTTGCCAAAATCGCATTATTAGGCGAAAGTAAGTTACAATTCAGTACCCTATCCTAAAGCTTGCTGTTAGGAGGGAATCTGCAGCTTGCAGTGAAAGCGCTTCCAGAGGGGAGTCTAATGAGGGCAAACATTTGATGGTAGCAGCTTCCCTGCGGGAGATAGTCTCTTTGCCAAAATCGCATTATTAGGCGAAAGTAAGTTACAATTCAGTACCCTATCCTAAAGCTTGCTGTTAGGAGGGAATCTGCAGCTTGCAGTGAAAGCGCTTCCAGAGGGGAGTCTAATGAGGGCAAACATTTGATGGTAGCAGCTTCCCTGCGGGAGATATTCTCTTTGCCATAATCGCATTATTAGGCTAAAGTAGAGATACAATTCAGTACCCTATCCTAAAGCTTGCTGTTAGGAGGGAATCTGCAGCTTGCAGTGAAAGCGCTTCCAGAGGGGAGTCTAATGAGGGCAAACATTTGATGGTAGCAGCTTCCCTGCGGGAGATAGTCTCTTTTCCATAATCGCATTATTAGGCGAAAGTAAGTTACAATTCAGTACCCTATCCTAAAGCTTGCTGTTAGGAGGGAATCTGCAGCTTGCAGTGAAAGCGCTTCCAGAGGGGAGTCTAATGAGGGCAAACATTTGATGGTAGCAGCTTCCCTGCGGGAGATACTCTCTTTGCTATAATCGCATTATTAGGCGAAAGTAAGTTACAATTCAGTACCCTATCCTAAAGCTTGCTGTTAGGAGGGAATCTGCAGCTTGCAGTGAAATCACTTCCAGAGGGGAGTCTAACGAAGGCAAACATTTGATGGTAGCAGCTTCCCTGCGGGAGATACTCTCTTTGCCAAAATCGCATTATTAGGCGAAAGTAAGTTACAATTCAGTACACTATCCTAAAGCTTGCTGTTAGGAAGGAATCTGCAGCTTGCAGTGAAAGCGCTTCCAGAGGGGAGTCTAATGAGGGCAAACATTTGATGGTAGCAGCTTCCCTGCGGGAGATACTCTCTTTGCCAAAATCGCCTTATGAGCCGCAGTTAAGTTACAATTCAGTACCCTATCCTAAAGCTTGATGTTAGGAGGGAATCTGCAGCTTGCAGTGAAAACGCTTCCAGAGGGGAGTCTAATGAGGGCAAACGTTTGATGGTAACAGCTTCCCTGCGGGAGACAGTCTCTTTGCAAAAATCGCATTATTAGGCGACAGAAAGATACAATTCAGTAACCTATCCAAAGGTTGCTGTTAGGAGGGAATCTGCAGCTTGCAGTGAAAGCGCTTCCAGAGGGGAGTCTAATGAGGGCAAACATATGGTGGCAGCAGCTTCCCTGCGAGTTATAGTCTCTTTGCCAAAATCGCATTTTTAGGCGAAAGTAAGTTACAATTCAGTACCCTATCCTAAAGCTTGCTGTTAGGAGGGAATCTGCAGCTTGCAGTGAAAGCGCTTCCAGAGGGGAGTCTAATGAGGGCAAACATTTGATGGTAGCAGCTTCCCTGCGGGAGATACTCTCTTTGCCAAAATCGCATTATTAGGCGAAAGTAAGTTACAATTCAGTACCCTATCCTAAAGCTTGCTGTTAGGAGGGAATCTGCAGCTTGCAGTGAAAGCGCTTCCAGAGGGGAGTCTAATGAGGGCAAACATTTGATGGTAGCAGCTTCCCTGCGGGAGATACTCTCTTTGCCAAAATCGCATTATTAGCCTCAGTTAAGATACAATTCAGTACCCTATCCTAAAGCTTGCTGTTAGGAAGGAATCTGCAGCTTGCAGTGAAAGCAATTCCAGAGGGGAGTCTAACGAGGGCAAACATTTGATGGTAGCAGCTTCCCTGCGGGAGATACTCTCTTTGCCAAAATCGCATTATTAGGCGAAAGTAAGTTACAATTCAGTACCCTATCCTAAAGCTTGCTGTTAGGAAGGAATCTGCAGCTTGCAGTGAAAGCGCTTCCAGAGGGGAGTCTAATGAGGGAAAACATTTGGTGGCAGCAGCTTCCCTGCGAGTTATAGTCTCTTTGCCAAAATCGCATTATTAGGCGAAAGTAAGTTACAATTCAGTACCCTATCCTAAAGCTTGCTGTTAGGAGGGAATCTGCAGCTTGCAGTGAAAGCGCTTCCAGAGGGGAGTCTAACGAGGGCAAACATTTGATGGTAGCAGCTTCCCTGCGGGAGATACTCTCTTTGCTAAAATCGCCTTATTAGGCGAAAGTAAGTTACAATTCAGTACCCTATCCTAAAGCTTGCTGTTAGGAAGGAATCTGCAGCTTGCAGTGAAAGCGCTTCCAGAGGGGAGTCTAACGAGGGCAAACATTTGGTGGCAGCAGCTTCCCTGCGGGTTATAGTCTCTTTGCCAAAATCGCATTATTAGGCGAAAGTAAGTTACAATTCAGTACCCTATCCTAAAGCTTGCTGTTAGGAAGGAATCTGCAGCTTGCAGTGAAAGCGCTTCCAGAGGGGAGTCTAATGAGGGCAAACATTTGATGGTAGCAGCTTCCCTGCGGGAGATACTCTCTTTGACAAAATCGCATTATTAGGCGACAGAAAGATACAATTCAGTACCCTATCCTAAAGCTTGCTGTTAGGAGGGAATCTGCAGCTTGCAGTGAAAGCACTTCCAGAGGGGAGTCTAATGAGGGCAAACATTTGATGGTAGCAGCTTCCCTGCGGGAGATAGTCTCTTCGCCAAAATCGCCTTATTAGCCGCAGTTAAGTTACAATTCAGTACCCTATCCTAAAGCTTGCTGTTAGGAGGGAATCTGCAGCTTGCAGTGAAAGCGCTTCCAGAGGGGAGTCTAATGAGGGCAAACGTTTGATGGTAACAGCTTCCCTGCGGGAGATAGTCTCTTTGCCAAAATCGCATTTTTAGGCGAAAGTAAGATACAATTCAGTACCCTATCCTAAAGCTTGCTGTTAGGAGGGAATCTGCAGCTTGCAGTGAAAGCACTTCAAGAGGGGAGTCTAATGAGGGCAAACATTTGATGGTAGCAGCTTCCCTGCGGGAGATAGTCTCTTTGCCAAAATCGCATTATTAGGCGAATGTAAGTTACAATTCAGTACCCTATCCTAAAGCTTGCTGTTAGGAGGGAATCTGCAGCTTGCAGTGAAAGCGCTTCCAGAGGGGAGTCTAATGAGGGCAAAAATTTGATGGTAGCAGCTTCCCTGCGGGAGATACTCTCTTTGCCAAAATCGCATTATTAGGCGAAAGTAAGTTACAATTCAGTACCCTATCCTAAAGCTTGCTGTTAGGAGGGAATCTGCAGCTTGCAGTGAAAGCGCTTCCAGAGGAGAGTCTAATGAGGGCAAATATTTGATGGTAGCAGCTTCCCTGCGGGAGATAGTCTCTTTGCCAAAATCGCATTATTAGGCGAAAGTAAGATACAATTCAGTACCCTATCCTAAAGCTTGCTGTTAGGAGGGAATCTGCAGCTTGCAGTGAAAGCGCTTCCAGAGGGGAGTCTAACGAGGGCAAACATTTGATGGTAGCAGCTTCCCTGCGGGAGATACTCTCTTTGCCAAAATCGCATTATTAGGCGAAAGTAAGTTACAATTCAGTACCCTATCCTAAAGCTTGCTGTTAGGAGGGAATCTGCAGCTTGCAGTGAAAGCGCTTCCAGAGGGGAGTCTAATGAGGGCAAACATTTGATGGTAGCAGCTTCCCTGCGGGAGATACTCTCTTTGCAAAAATCGCATTATTAGGCGAGAGTAAGTTTCAATTCAGTACCCTATCCTAAAGCTTGCTGTTAGGAGGGAATCTGCAGCTTGCAGTGAAAGCGCTTCCAGAGGGGAGTCTAATGAGGGCAAACATTTGATGGTAGCAGCTTCCCTGCGGGAGATAGTCTCTTTGCCAAAATCTCATTGTTAGGCGAAAGTAAGTTACAATTCAGTAGCCTATCCTAAAGCTTGCTGTTAGGAGGGAATCTGCAGCTTGCAGTGAAAGCGCTTCCAGAGGGGAGTCTAATGAGGGCAAACATTTGATGGTAGCAGCTTCCCTGCGGGAGATACTCTCTTTGCCAAAATCGCCTTATTAAGCGAAAGTAAGTTACAATTCAGTAGCCTATCCTAAAGCTTGCTGTTAGGAGGGAATCTGCAGCTTGCAGTGAAAGCGCTTCCAGAGGGGAGTCTAATGAGGGCAAACATTTGATGGTAGCAGCTTCCCTGCGGGAGATACTCTCTTTGCCAAAATCGCATTATTAGGCGAAAGTAAGGTACAATTCAGTACCCTATCCTAAAGCTTGCTGTTAGGAGGGAATCTGCAGCTTGCAGTCAAAGCGCTTCCAGAGGGGAGTCTAATGAGGGCAAACATTTGATGGTAGCAGCTTCCCTGCGGGAGATAGTCTCTTTGCCAAAATCGCATTATTAGGCGAAAGTAAGTTACAATTCAGTACCCTATCCTAAAGCTTGCTGTTAGGAGGGAATCTGCAGCTTGCAGTGAAAGCGCTTCCAGAGGGGAGTCTAACGAGGGCAAACATTTGATGGTAGCAGCTTCCCTGCGGGAGATACTCTCTTTGCCAAAATAGCATTATTAGGCGAAAGTAAGTTACGATTCAGTACCCTATCCTAAAGCTTGCTGTTAGGAGGGAATCTGCAGCTTGCAGTGAAAGCGCTTCCAGAGGGGAGTCTAATGAGGGCAAATATTTGATGGTAGCAGCTTCCCTGAGGGAGATAGTCTCTTTGCCATAATCGCCTTATTAGCCGCAGTTAAGTTACAATTCAGTACC
The DNA here is from genome assembly GCF_032191515.1 of Phaenicophaeus curvirostris. Taxonomy (NCBI): domain Eukaryota; kingdom Metazoa; phylum Chordata; class Aves; order Cuculiformes; family Cuculidae; genus Phaenicophaeus; species Phaenicophaeus curvirostris. Next base: position 77,431 of record NW_027206824.1, read on the forward strand.
CTATCCTAAAGCTTGCTGTTAGGAGGGAATCTGCAGCTTGCAGTGAAAGCGCTTCCAGAGGGGAGTCTAATGAGGGCAAACATTTGATGGTAGCAGCTTCCCTGCGGGAGATACTCTCTTTGCCAAAATCACATTATTAGGCGAAAGTAAGTTACAATTCAGTACCCTATCCTAAAGCTTGCTGTTAGGAGGGAATCTGCAGCTTGCAGTGAAAGCGCTTCCAGAGGGGAGTCTAATGAGGGCAAACATTTGATGTTAGCAGCTTCCCTGCGGGAGATACTCTCTTTTCCAAAATCGCATTATTAGGCGAAAGTAAGTTACAATTCAGTACCCTATCCTAAAGCTTGCTGTTAGGAGGGAATCTGCAGCTTGCAGTGAAAGCGCTTCCAGAGGGGAGTCTAACGAGGGCAAACATTTGATGGTAACAGCTTCCCTGCGGGAGATAGTCTCTTTGCCAAAATCGCATTATTAGGCGAAAGTAAGTTACAATTCAGTACCCTATCCTAAAGCTTGCTGTTAGGAGGGAATCTGCAGCTTGCAGTGAAAGCGCTTCCAGAGGGGAGTCTAATGAGGGCAAACATTTGATGGTAGCAGCTTCCCTGCGGGAGATATTCTCTTTGCCAAAATCGCTTTATTAGGCGAAAGTAAGTTTCAATTCAGTACCCTATCCTAAAGCTTGCTGTTAGGAGGGAATCTGCAGCTTGCAGTGAAAGCGCTTCCAGAGGGGAGTCTAACGAGGGCAAACATTTGATGGTAGCAGCTTCCCTGCGGGAGATACTCTCTTTGCCAAAATCGCATTATTAGGCGAAAGTAAGTTACAATTCAGTACCCTATCCTAAAGCTTGCTGTTAGGAGGGAATCTGCAGCTTGCAGTGAAAGCGCTTCCAGAGGGGAGTCTAATGAGGGCAAATATTTGATGGTAGCAGCTTCCCTGCGGGAGATATTCTCTTTGCCATAATCGCCTTATTAGCCGCAGTTAAGTTACAATTCAGTACACTATCCTAAAGCTTGCTGTTAGGAGGGAATCTGCAGCTTGCAGTGAAAGCGCTTCCAGAGGGGAGTCTAATGAGGGCAAACATTTGATGGTAGCAGCTTCCCTGCGGGAGATAGTCTCTTTGCCAAAATCGCATTATTAGGCGAAAGTAAGTTACAATTCAGTACCCTATCCTAAAGCTTGCTGTTAGGAGGGAATCTGCAGCTTGCAGTGAAAGCGCTTCCAGAGGGGAGTCTAATGAGGGCAAACATTTGATGGTAGCAGCTTCCCTGCGGGAGATATTCTCTTTGCCAAAATCGCATTATTAGCCGCAGTTAAGTTACAATTAAGTACACTCTCCTACAGCTTGCTGTTAGGAGGGAATCTGCAGCTTGCAGTGAAAGCGCTTCCAGAGGGGAGTCTAATGAGGGCAAATATTTGATGGTAGCAGCTTCCCTGCGGGAGATATTCTCTTTGCCAAAATCGCCTTATTAGCCGCAGTTAAGTTACAATTCAGTACACTATCCTAAAGCTTGCTGTTAGGAGGGAATCTGCAGCTTGCAGTGAAAGCACTTCCAGACGGCAGTCTAATGAGGGCAAACATTTGATGGTAGCAGCTTCCCTGCGGGAGATAATCTCTTTGCCAAAATCGCATTATTAGGCGAAAGTAAGTTACAATTCAGTACCCTATCCTAAAGCTTGCTGTTAGGAGGGAATCTGCAGCTTGCAGTGAAAGCGCTTCCAGAGGGGAGTCTAATGAGGGCAAACATTTGATGGTAGCAGCTTCCCTGCGGGAGATACTCTCTTTGCCAAAATCGCCTTATTATCCGCAGTTAAGTTACAATTCAGTACCCTATCCTAAAGCTTGCTGTTAGGAGGGAATCTGCAGCTTGCAGTGAAAGCGCTTCCAGAGGGGAGTCTAATGAGGGCAAACATTTGATGGTAGCAGCTTCCCTGCGGGAGATAGTCTCTTTGCCAAAATCGCATTATTATGCGAAAGTAAGTTTCAATACAGTACCCTATCCTAAAGCTTGCTGTTAGGAGGGAATCTGCAGCTTGCAGTGAAAGCGCTTCCAGAGGGGAGTCTAATGAGGGCAAACATTTGATGGTAGCAGCTTCCCTGCGGGAGATACTCTCTTTGCCAAAATCGCATTATTAGGCGAAAGTAAGTTACAATTCAGTACCCTATCCTAAAGCTTGCTGTTAGGAGGGAATCTGCAGCTTGCAGTGAAAGCGCTTCCAGAGGGGAGTCTAATGAGGGCAAGCATTTGATGGTAGCAGCTTCCCTGCGGGAGATATTCTCTTTGCCAAAATCGCCTTTTTAGCTGCAGTTAAGATACAATTCAGTACACTGTCCTACAGCTTGCTGTTAGGAGGGAATCTGCAGCTTGCAGTGAAAGCGCTTCCAGAGGGGAGTCTAACGAGGGCAAGCATTTGATGGTAGCAGCTTCCCTGCGGGAGATATTCTCTTTGCCAAAATCGCCTTTTTAGCTGCAGTTAAGATACAATTCAGTACACTGTCCTACAGCTTGCTGTTAGGAGGGAATCTGCAGCTTGCAGTGAAAGCGCTTCCAGAGGGGAGTCTAATGAGGGCAAATATTTGATGGTAGCAGCTTCCCTGCGGGAGATGTTCTCTTTGCCATAATCGCCTTATTAGCCGCAGTTAAGTTACAATTCAGTACACTATCCTAAAGCTTGCTGTTAGGAGGGAATCTGCAGCTTGCAGTGAAAGCGCTTCCAGAGGGGAGTCTAACGAGGGCAAACATTTGATGGTAGCAGCTTCCCTGCGGGAGATACTCTCTTTGCCAAAATCGCATTATTAGGCGAAAGTAAGTTACAATTCAGTACCCTATCCTAAAGCTTGCTGTTAGGAGGGAATCTGCAGCTTGCAGTGAAAGCGCTTCCAGAGGGGAGTCTAATGAGGGCAAACATTTGATGGTAGCAGCTTCCCTGCGGGAGATAGTCTCTTTGCCAAAATCGCATTATTATGCGAAAGTAAGCTTCAATTCAGTACCCTATCCTAAAGCTTGCTGTTAGGAGGGAATCTGCAGCTTGCAGTGAAAGCGCTTCCAGAGGGGAGTCTAATGAGGGCAAACATTTGATGGTAGCAGCTTCCCTGCGGGAGATACTCTCTTTGCCAAAATCGCGTTATTAGGCGAAAGTAAGTTACAATTCAGTACCCTATCCTAAAGCTTGCTGTTAGGAGGGAATCTGCAGCTTGCAGTGAAAGCGCTTCCAGAGGGGAGTCTAATGAGGGCAAACATTTGATGGTAGCAGCTTCCCTGCGGGAGATAGTCTCTTTGCCAAAATCGCATTATTAGGCGAAAGTAAGATACAATTCAGGACCCTATCCTAAAGCTTGCTGTTAGGAGGGAATCTGCAGCTTGCAGTGAAAGCGCTTCCAGAGGGGAGTCTAATGAGGGCAAACATTTGATGGTAGCAGCTTCCCTGCGGGAGATACTCTCTTTGCCAAAATCGCATTATTAGGCGAAAGTAAGTTACAATTCAGTACCCTATCCTAAAGCTTGCTGTTAGGAGGGAATCTGCAGCTTGCAGTGAAAGCGCTTCCAGAGGGGAGTCTAATGAGGGCAAGCATTTGATGGTAGCAGCTTCCCTGCGGGAGATATTCTCTTTGCCAAAATCGCCTTTTTAGCTGCAGTTAAGATACAATTCAGTACACTGTCCTACAGCTTGCTGTTAGGAGGGAATCTGCAGCTTGCAGTGAAAGCGCTTCCAGACGGGAGTCTAATGAGGGCAAACATTTGATGGTAGCAGCTTCCCTGCGGGAGATACTCTCTTTGCCAAAATCGCATTGTTAGGCGAAAGTAAGTTACAATTCAGTAGCCTATCCTAAAGCTTGCTGTTAGGAGGGAATCTGCAGCTTGCAGTGAAAGCGCTTCCAGAGGGGAGTCTAATGAGGGCAAACATTTGATGGTAGCAGCTTCCCTGCGGGAGATACTCTCTTTGCCAAAATCGCCTTATTAAGCGAAAGTAAGTTACAATTCAGTAGCCTATCCTAAAGCTTGCTGTTAGGAGGGAATCTGTAGCTTGCAGTGAAAGCGCTTCCAGAGGGGAGTCTAATGAGGGCAAATATTTGATGGTAGCAGCTTCCCTGCGGGAGATATTCTCTTTGCCATAATCGCCTTTTTAGCCGCAGTTAAGTTACAATTTAGTACCCTATCCTAAAGCTTGCTGTTAGGAGGGAATCTGCAGCTTGCAGTGAAAGCGCTTCCAGAGGGGAGTCTAATGAGGGGAAAAATTTGATGGTAGCAGCTTCCCTGCGGGAGATACTCTCTTTGCCAAAATCGCATTATTAGGCGAAAGTAAGTTACAATTCAGTACCCTATCCTAAAGCTTGCTGTTAGGAGGGAATCTGCAGCTTGCAGTGAAAGCGCTTCCAGAGGAGAGTCTAATGAGGGCAAATATTTGATGGTAGCAGCTTCCCTGCGGGAGATAGTCTCTTTTCCAAAATCGCATTATTAGGCGAAAGTAAGATACAATTCAGTACACTATCCTAAAGCTTGCTGTTAGGAGGGAATCTGCAGCTTGCAGTGAAAGCGCTTCCAGAGGGGAGTCTAATGAGGGCAAACATTTGATGGTAGCAGCTTCCCTGCGGGAGATACTCTCTTTGACAAAATCGCCTTATTAGGCGAAAGTAAGTTACAATTCAGTACCCTATCCTAAAGCTTGCTGTTAGGAGGGAATCTGCAGCTTGCAGTGAAAGCGCTTCCAGAGGGGAGTCTAACGAGGGCAAACATTTGATGGTAGCAGATTCCCTGCGGGAGATAATCTCTTTGCCAAAATCGCATTATTAGGCGAAAGTAAGTTACGATTCAGTACCCTATCCTAAAGCTTGCTGTTAGGAGGGAATCTGCAGCTTGCAGTGAAAGCGCTTCCAGAGGGGAGTCTAATGAGGGCAAATATTTGATGGTAGCAGCTTCCCTGCGGGAGATATTCTCTTTGCCATAATCGCCTTATTAGCCGCAGTTAAGTTACAATTCAGTACCCTATCCTAAAGCTTGCTGTTAGGAGGGAATCTGCAGCTTGCAGTGAAAGCGCTTCCAGAGGGGAGTCTAATGAGGGCAAACATTTGATGGTAGCAGCTTCCCTGCGGGAGATACTCTCTTTGCCAAAATCACATTATTAGGCGAAAGTAAGTTACAATTCAGTACCCTATCCTAAAGCTTGCTGTTAGGAGGGAATCTGCAGCTTGCAGTGAAAGCGCTTCCAGAGGGGAGTCTAATGAGGGCAAACATTTGATGGTAGCAGCTTCCCTGCGGGAGATACTCTCTTTGCCAAAATCGCATTATTAGGCGAAAGTAAGTTACAATTCAGTACCCTATCCTAAAGCTTGCTGTTAGGAGGGAATCTGCAGCTTGCAGTGAAAGCGCTACCAGAGGGGAGTCTAAAGAGGGCAAACATTTGATGGTAGCAGCTTCCCTGCGGGAGATAGTCTCTTTTCCAAAATCGCCTTATTAGCCGCAGTTAAGTTAAAATTCAGTACCCTATCCTGAAGCTTGCTGTTAGGAGGGAATCTGCAGCTTGCAGTGAAAGCGCTTCCAGAGGGGAGTCTAATGAGGGCAAATATTTGATGGTAGCAGGTTCCCTGCGGGAGATATTCTCTTTGCCATAATCGCATTATTAGGCGAAAGTAAGTTACAATTCTGTACCCTATCCTAAAGCTTGCTGTTAGGAGGGAATCTGCAGCTTGCAGTGAAAGCACTTCCAGAGGGGAGTCTAATGAGGGCAAACATTTGATGGTAGCAGCTTCCCTGCGGGAGATAGTCTCTTTGCCAAAATCACATTATTAGGCGAAAGTAAGTTACAATTCAGTACCCTATCCTAAAGCTTGCTGTTAGGAGGGAATCTGCAGCTTGCAGTGAAAGCGCTTCCATAGGGGAGTCTAATGAGGGCAAACATTTGATGTTAGCAGCTTCCCTGCGGGAGATAGTCTCTTTGCCAAAATCGCATTATTAGGCGAAAGTAAGTTACAATTCAGTACCCTATCCTAAAGCTTGCTGTTAGGAGGGAATCTGCAGCTTGCAGTGAAAGCGCTTCCAGAGGGGAGTCTAATGAGGGCAAACATTTGATGGTAGCAGCTTCCCTGCGGGAGATACTCTCTTTGCCAAAATCGCATTATTAGGCGAAAGTAAGTTACAATTCAGTACCCTATCCTAAAGCTTGCTGTTAGGAGGGAATCTGCAGCTTGCAGTGAAAGCGCTTCCAGAGGGGAGTCTAACGAGGGCAAACATTTGATGGTAGCAGCTTCCCTGCGGGAGATAGTCTCTTTGCCAAAATCGCATTATTAGGCGAAAGTAAGTTACAATTCAGTACCCTATCCTAAAGCTTGCTGTTAGGAGGGAATCTGCAGCTTGCAGTGAAAGCGCTTCCAGAGGGGAGTCTAACGAGGGCAAACATTTGATGGTAGCAGCTTCCCTGCGGGAGATACTCTCTTTGCCAAAATCGCATTATTAGGCGAAAGTAAGTTACAATTCAGTACCCTATCCTAAAGCTTGCTGTTAGGAGGGAATCTGCAGCTTGCAGTGAAAGCGCTTCCAGAGGGGAGTCTAATGAGGGCAAACATTTGATGGTAGCAGCTTCCCTGTGGGAGATAGTCTTTTTGCCAAAATCGCATTATTAGGCGAAAGTAAGTTACAATTCAGTACCCTATCCTAAAGCTTGCTGTTAGGAGGGAATCTGCAGCTTGCAGTGAAAGCGCTTCCAGAGGGGAGTCTAACGAGGGCAAACATTTGATGGTAGCAGCTTCCCTGCGGGAGATACTCTCTTTGCCAAAATCGCATTATTAGGCGAAAGTAAGTTACAATTCAGTACCCTATCCTAAAGCTTGCTGTTAGGAGGGAATCTGCAGCTTGCAGTGAAAGCGCTTCCAGAGGGGAGTCTAAGGAGGGCAAATATTTGATGGTAGCAGCTTCCCTGCGGGAGATACTCTCTTTGCCAAAATCGCATTATTAGGCGAAAGTAAGTTACTATTCAGTACCCTATCCTAAAGCTTGCTGTTAGGAGGGAATCTGCAGCTTGCAGTGAAAGCACTTCCAGAGGGGAGTCTAATGAGGGCAAACATTTGATGGTAGCAGCTTCCCTGCGGGAGATAGTCTCTTTGCCAAAATCGCATTATTATGCGAAAGTAACTTACAATTCAGTACCCTATCCTAAAGCTTGCTGTTAGGAAGGGATCTGCAGCTTGCAGTGAAAGCGCTTCCAGAGGGGAGTCTAATGAGGGCTAACATTTGATGGTAGCAGCTTCCCTGCGGGAGATATTCTCTTTGCCAAAATCGCCTTATTAGCCGCAGTTAAGTTACAATTCAGTACACTGTCCTAAAGCTTGCTGTTAGGAGGGTATCTGCAGCTTGCAGTGAAAGCGCTTCCAGAGGGGAGTCTAAGGAGGGCAAACATTTGATGTTAGCAGCTTCCCTGCAGGAGATACTCTCTTTGCCAAAATCGCATTATTACGCGAAAGTAAGTTACAATTCATTACCCTATCCTAAAGCTTGCTGTTAGGAGGGAATCTGCAGCTTGCAGTGAAAGCGCTTCCAGAGGGGAGTCTAATGAGGGCAAACATTTGATGGTAGCAGCTTCCCTGCGGGAGATACTCTCTTTGCCACAATCGCATTATTAGGCGAAAGTAAGTTACAATTCAGTACCCTATCCTAAAGCTTGCTGTTAGGAGGGAATCTGCAGCTTGCAGTGAAAGCGCTTCCAGAGGGGAGTCTAATGAGGGCAAACATTTGATGGTAGCAGCTTCCCTGTGGGAGATAGTCTTTTTGCCAAAATCGCATTATTAGGCGAAAGTAAGTTACAATTCAGTACCCTATCCTAAAGCTTGCTGTTAGGAGGGAATCTGCAGCTTGCAGTGAAAGCACTTCCAGAGGGGAGTCTAATGAGGGCAAACATTTGATGGTAGCAGCTTCCCTGCGGGAGATATTCTCTTTGCCAAAATCGCCTTATTAGCCGCAGTTAAGTTACAATTCAGTACACTGTCCTAAAGCTTGCTGTTAGGAGGGTATCTGCAGCTTGCAGTGAAAGCGCTTCCAGAGGGGAGTCTAATGAGGGCAAACATTTGATGTTAGCAGCTTCCCTGCAGGAGATACTCTCTTTGCCAAAATCGCATTATTACGCGAAAGTAAGTTACAATTCAGTACCCTATCCTAAAGCTTGCTGTTAGGAGGGAATCTGCAGCTTGCAGTGAAAGCGCTTCCAGAGGGGAGTCTAATGAGGGCAAACATTTGATGGTAGCAGCTTCCCTGCGGGAGATACTCTCTTTGCCAAAATCGCATTATTAGGCGAAAGTAAGTTACAATTCAGTACCCTATCCTAAAGCTTGCTGTTAGGAGGGAATCTGCAGCTTGCAGTGAAAGCTCTTCCAGAGGGGAGTCTAATGAGGGCAAACATTTGATGGTAGCAGCTTCCCTGCGGGAGATATTCTCTTTGCCAAATTCGCCTTATTAGCCTCACTTAAGTTACAATTCATTACCCTATCCTAAAGCTTGCTGTTAGGAGGGAATCTGCAGCTTGCAGTGAAAGCGCTTCCAGAGGGGAGTCTAATGAGGGCAAACATTTGATGGTAGCAGCTTCCCTGCGGGAGATAATCTCTTTGCCAAAATCGCATTATTAGGCGAAAGTAAGTTACAATTCAGTACCCTATCCTAAAGCTTGCTGTTAGGAGGGAATCTGCAGCTTGCAGTGAAAGCGCTTCCAGAGGGGAGTCTAATGAGGGCAAACATTTGATGGTAGCAGCTTCCCTGCGGGAGATACTCTCTTTGCCAAAATCGCATTATTAGGCGAAAGTAAGTTACAATTCAGGACCCTATCCTAAAGCTTGCTGTTAGGAGGGAATCTGCAGCTTGCAGTGAAAGCGCTTCCAGAGGGGAGTCTAACGAGGGCAAACATTTGATGGTAGCAGCTTCCCTGCGGGAGATATTCTCTTTGCCAAAATCGCCTTATTAGCCGCAGTTAAGTTACAATTCAGTACCCTATCCTAAAGCTTGCTGTTAGGAGGGAATCTGCAGCTTGCAGTGAAAGCGCTTCCAGAGGGGAGTCTAATGAGGGCAAACATTTGATGGTAGCAGCTTCCCTGCGGGAGATACTCTCTTTGCCAAAATCGCATTATTAGGCGAAAGTAAGTTACAATTCAGTACCCTATCCTAAAGCTTGCTGTTAGGAGGGAATCTGCAGCTTGCAGTGAAAGCGCTTCCAGAGGGGAGTCTAACGAGGGCAAACATTTCATGGTAGCAGCTTCCCTGCGGGAGATACTCTCTTTGCCAAAATCGCATTATTAGGCGAAAGTAAGTTACAATGCAGTACCCTATGCTAAAGCTTGCTGTTAGGAGGGAATCTGCAGCTTGCCGTGAAAGCGCTTCCAGAGGGGAGTGTAATGAGGGCAAACATTTGATGGTAGCAGCTTCCCTGCGGGAGATACTCTCTTTGCCAAAATCGCATTATTAGGCGAAAGTAAGTTACAATTCAGTACCCTATCCTAAAGCTTGCTGTTAGGAGGGAATCTGCAGCTTGCAGTGAAAGCGCTTCCAGAGGGGAGTCTAATGAGGGCAAACATTTGATGGTAGCAGCTTCCCTGCGGGAGATATTCTCTTTGCCAAATTCGCCTTATTAGCCGCAGTTAAGTTACAATTCAGTACCCTATCCTAAAGCTTGCTGTTAGGAGGGAATCTGCAGCTTGCAGTGAAAGCGCTTCCAGAGGGGAGTCTAATGAGGGCAAACATATGATGGTAGCAGCTTCCCTGCGGGAGATACTCTCTTTGCCAAAATCGCATTATTAGGCGAAAGTAAGCTACAATTCAGTACCCTATCCTAAAGCTTGCTGTTAGGAGGGAATCTGCAGCTTGCAGTGAAAACGCTTCCGGAGGGGAGTCTAATGAGGGCAAACATTTGATGGTAGCAGCTTCCCTGCGGGAGATACTCTCTTTGCCAAAATCGCATTATTAGGCGAAAGTAAGTTACAATTCAGTACCCTATCCTAAAGCTTGCTGTTAGGAGGGAATCTGCAGCTTGCAGTGAAAGCGCTTCCAGAGGGGAGTCTAATGAGGGCAAATATTTGATGGTAGCAGCTTCCCTGCGGGAGATATTCTCTTTGCCGAAATCGCCTTATTAGCCGCAGTTAAGTTACAATTCAGTACCCTATCCTAAAGCTTGCTGTTAGGAGGGAATCTGCAGCTTGCAGTGAAAGCGCTTCCAGAGGGGAGTCTAATGAGGGGAAGCATTTGATGGTAGCAGCTTCCCTGCGGGAGATACTCTCTTTGCCAAAATCGCATTATTAGGCGAAAGTAAGTTACAATTCAGTACCCTATCCTAAAGCTTGCTGTTAGGAGGGAATCTGCAGCTTGCAGTGAAAGCGCTTCCAGAGGGGAGTCTAACGAGGGCAAACATTTGATGGTAGAGCCTTCCCTGCGGGAGATAGTCTCCTTACAATAATCGCATTATTAGGCAAAAGTAAGTTACAATTCAGTACCCTATCCTAAAGCTTGCTGTTAGGAGGGAATCTGCAGCTTGCAGTGAAAGCGCTTCCAGAGGGGAGTCTAATGAGGGCAAATATTTGATGGTATCAGCTTCCCTGCGGGAGATACTCTCTTTGCCAAAATCGCCTTATGAGTCGCAGTTAAGTTACAATTCAGTACCCTATCCTAAAGCTTGCTGTTAGGAGGGAATCTGCAGCTTGCAGTGAAAGAGCTTCCAGAGGGGAGTCTAATGAGGGCAAACATTTGATGGTAGCAGCTTCCCTGCGGGAGATACTCTCTTTGCCAAAATCGCATTATTAGGCGAAAGTAAGATACAATTCAGTACCCTATCCTAAAGCTTGCTGTTAGGAGGGAATCTGCAGCTTGCAGTGAAAGCGCTTCCAGAGGGGAGTCTAATGAGGGCAAACATTTGATGGTAGCAGCTTCCCTGCGGGAGATAGTCTCTTTGCCAAAATCGCATTATTATGCGAAAGTAAGTTACAATTCAGTACCCTATCCTAAAGCTTGCTGTTAGGAGGGAATCTGCAGCTTGCAGTGAAAGCGCTTCCAGAGGGGAGTCTAATGAGGGCAAACATTTGATGGTAGCAGCTTCCCTGCGGGAGATAGTCTCTTTGCCAAAATCGCATTATTAGGCGAAAGTAAGTTACAATTCAGTACCCTATGCTAAAGCTTGCTGTTAGGAGGGAATCTGAAGCTTGCAGTGAAAGCGCTTCCAGAGGGGAGTCTAATGAGGGGAAGCATTTGATGGTAGCAGCTTCCCTGCGGGAGATATTCTCTTTGCCAAATTCGCCTTATTAGCCGCAGTTAAGTTACAATTCAGTACCCTATCCTAAAGCTTGCTGTTAGGAGGGAATCTGCAGCTTGCAGTGAAAGAGCTTCCAGAGGGGAGTCTAATGAGGGCAAACATTTGATGTTAGCAGCTTCCCTGCGGGTGATACTCTCTTTGCCATAATCGCATTATTAGGCGAAAGTAAGTTACAATTCAGTACCCTATCCTAAAGCTTGCTGTTAGGAAGGAATCTGCAGCTTGCAGTGAAAGCGCTTCCAGAGGGGAGTCTAATGAGGGCAAACATTTGATGGTAGCAGCTTCCCTGCGGGAGATATTCTCTTTGCCAAAATCGCATTATTAAGCGAAAGTAAGTTACAATTCAGTACCCTATCCTAAAGCTTGCTGTTAGGAGGGAATCTGCAGCTTGCAGAGAAAGCGCTTCCAGAGGGGAGTCTAATGAGGGCAAACATTTGATGGTAGCAGCTTCCCTGCGGGAGATAATCTCTTTACCAAAATCGCATTATTAGGCGAAAGTAAGTTACAATTCAGTACCTATCCTAAAGCTTGCTGTTAGGAGGGAATCTGCAGCTTGCAGTGAATGCGCTTCCAGAGGGTAGTCTAACGAGGGCAAACATTTGATGGTAATAGCTTCTCTGCGGGAGATACTCTCTTTGCCAAAATCGCATTATTAGGCGAAAGTAAGTTACAATTCAGTACCCTATCCTAAAGCTTGCTGTTAGGAGGGAATCTGCAGCTTGCAGTGAAAGCGCTTCCAGAGGGGAGTCTAATGAGGGCAAACATTTGATGGTAGCAGCTTCCCTGCGGGAGATACTCTCTTTGCCAAAATCGCCTTATTAGGCGAATATAAGTTACAATTCAGTACCCTATCCTAAAGCTTGCTGTTAGGAGGGAATCTGCAGCTTGCAGTGAAAGCGCTTCCAGAGGGGAGTCTAACGAGGGCAAACATTTGATGGTAGCAGCTTCCCTGCGGGAGATACTCTCTTTGCCAAAATCGCATTATTAGGCGAAAGTAAGTTACAATTCAGTACCCTATCCTAAAGCTTGCTGTTAGGAGGGAATCTGCAGCTTGCAGTGAAAGCGCTTCCAGAGGAGAGTCTAATGAGGGCAAATATTTGATGGTAGCAGCTTCCCTGCGGGAGATACTCTCTTTGCCAAAATCGCCTTATGAGCCGCAGTTAAGTTACAATTCAGTACCCTATCCTAAAGCTTGCTGTTAGGAGGGAATCTGCAGCTTGCAGTGAAAGCGCTTCCAGAGGGGAGTCTAATGAGGGCAAACATTTGATGGTAGCAGCTTCCCTGCGGGAGATACTCTCTTTGCCAAAATCGCATTATTAGGCGAAAGTAAGTTACAATTCAGTACCCTATCCTAAAGCTTGCTGTTAGGAGGGAATCTGCAGCTTGCAGTGAAAGCACTTCCAGAGGGGAGTCTAATGAGGGCAAACATTTGATGGTAGCAGCTTCCCTGCGGGAGATACTCTCTTTGCCAAAATCGCATTATTAGGCGAAAGTAAGTTACAATTCAGTACCCTATCCTAAAGCTTGCTGTTAGGAGGGAATCTGCAGCTTGCAGTGAAAGCGCTTCCAGAGTGGAGTCTAATGAGGGCAAACATTTGATGGTAGCAGCTTCCCTGCGGGAGATAGTCTCTTTGCCAAAATCGCATTATCAGGCGAAAGTAAGTTACAATTCAGTACCCTATCCTAAAGCTTGCTGTTAGGAGGGAATCTGCAGCTTGCAGTGAAAGCACTTCCAGAGGGGAGTCTAAGGAGGGCAAGCATTTGATGGTAGCAGCTTCCCTGCGGGAGATATTCTCTTTGCCAAAATCGCATTATTAGGCGAAAGTAAGTTACAATTCAGTACCCTATCCTAAAGCTTGCTGTTAGGAGGGAATCTGCAGCTTGCAGTGAAAGCGCTTCCAGAGGGGAGTCTAACGAGGGCAAACATTTGATGGTAGCAGCTTCCCTGCGGGAGATACTCTCTTTGCCAAAGTCGCATTATTAGGCGAAAGTAAGTTACAATTCAGTACCCTATCCTAAAGCTTGCTGTTAGGAGGGAATCTGCAGCTTGCAGTGAAAGCGCTTCCAGAGGGGAGTCTAATGAGGGCAAATATTTGATGGTAGCAGCTTCCCTGCGGGAGATATTCTCTTTGCCAAAATCGCCTTATTATCCGCAGTTAAGTTACAATTCAGTACCCTATCCTAAAGCTTGCTGTTAGGAGGGAATCTGCAGCTTGCGGTGAAAGCGCTTCCAGAGGGGAGTCTAATGAGGGTAAACATTTGATGGTAGCAGCTTCCCTGCGGGAGATAGTCTCTTTGCCAAAATCGCATTATTATGCGAAAGTAAGATACAATTCAGTACCCTATCCTAAAGCTTGCTGTTAGGAGGGAATCTGCAGCTTGCAGTGAAAGCGCTTCCAGAGGGGAGTCTAAGGAGGGCAAGCATTTTATGGTAGCAGCTTCCCTGCGGGAGATATTCTCTTTGCCAAAATCGCATTATTAGGCGAAAGTAAGTTACAATTCAGTACCCTATCCTAAAGCTTGCTGTTAGGAGGGAATCTGCAGCTTGCAGTGAAAGCACTTCCAGAGGGGAGTCTAATGAGGGCAAACATTTGATGGTAGCAGCTTCCCTGCGGGAGATACTCTCTTTGCCAAAATCGCATTATTAGGCGAAAGTAAGTTACAATTCAGTACCCTATCCTAAAGCTTGCTGTTAGGAGGGAATCTGCAGCTTGCAGTGAAAGCGCTTCCAGAGTGGAGTCTAATGAGGGCAAACATTTGATGGTAGCAGCTTCCCTGCGGGAGATAGTCTCTTTGCCAAAATCGCATTATCAGGCGAAAGTAAGTTACAATTCAGTACCCTATCCTAAAGCTTGCTGTTAGGAGGGAATCTGCAGCTTGCAGTGAAAGCACTTCCAGAGGGGAGTCTAAGGAGGGCAAGCATTTGATGGTAGCAGCTTCCCTGCGGGAGATATTCTCTTTGCCAAAATCGCATTATTAGGCGAAAGTAAGTTACAATTCAGTACCCTATCCTAAAGCTTGCTGTTAGGAGGGAATCTGCAGCTTGCAGTGAAAGCGCTTCCAGAGGGGAGTCTAACGAGGGCAAACATTTGATGGTAGCAGCTTCCCTGCGGGAGATACTCTCTTTGCCAAAGTCGCATTATTAGGCGAAAGTAAGTTACAATTCAGTACCCTATCCTAAAGCTTGCTGTTAGGAGGGAATCTGCAGCTTGCAGTGAAAGCGCTTCCAGAGGGGAGTCTAATGAGGGCAAATATTTGATGGTAGCAGCTTCCCTGCGGGAGATATTCTCTTTGCCAAAATCGCCTTATTAGCCGCAGTTAAGTTACAATTCAGTACCCTATCCTAAAGCTTGCTGTTAGGAGGGAATCTGCAGCTTGCGGTGAAAGCGCTTCCAGAGGGGAGTCTAATGAGGGTAAACATTTGATGGTAGCAGCTTCCCTGCGGGAGATAGTCTCTTTGCCAAAATCGCATTATTATGCGAAAGTAAGTTACAATTCAGTACCCTATCCTAAAGCTTGCTGTTAGGAGGGAATCTGCAGCTTGCAGTGAAAGCGCTTCCAGAGGGGAGTCTAATGAGGGCAAACATTTGATGGTAGCAGCTTCCCTGCGGGAGATACTCTCTTTGCCAAAATCGCATTATTAGGCGAAAGTAAGTTACAAATCAGTGCACTATCCTAAAGCTTGCTGTTAGGAGGGAATCTGCAGCTTGCAGTGAAAGCGCTTCCAGAGGGGAGTCTAACGAGGGCAAACATTTGATGGTAGCAGCTTCCCTGCGGGAGATACTCTCTTTGCCAAAGTCGCATTATTAGGCGAAAGTAAGTTACAATTCAGTACCCTATCCTAAAGCTTGCTGTTAGGAGGGAATCTGCAGCTTGCAGTGAAAGCACTTCCAGAGGGGAGTCTAATGAGGGCAAACATTTGATGGTAGCAGCTTCCCTGCGGGAGATACTCTCTTTGCCAAAATCGCATTATTAGGCGAAAGTAAGTTACAATTCAGTACCCTATCCTAAAGCTTGCTGTTAGGAGGGAATCTGCAGCTTGCAGTGAAAGCGCTTCCAGAGTGGAGTCTAATGAGGGCAAACATTTGATGGTAGCAGCTTCCCTGCGGGAGATAGTCTCTTTGCCAAAATCGCATTATCAGGCGAAAGTAAGTTACAATTCAGTACCCTATCCTAAAGCTTGCTGTTAGGAGGGAATCTGCAGCTTGCAGTGAAAGCACTTCCAGAGGGGAGTCTAAGGAGGGCAAGCATTTGATGGTAGCAGCTTCCCTGCGGGAGATATTCTCTTTGCCAAAATCGCATTATTAGGCGAAAGTAAGTTACAATTCAGTACCCTATCCTAAAGCTTGCTGTTAGGAGGGAATCTGCAGCTTGCAGTGAAAGCGCTTCCAGAGGGGAGTCTAACGAGGGCAAACATTTGATGGTAGCAGCTTCCCTGCGGGAGATACTCTCTTTGCCAAAGTCGCATTATTAGGCGAAAGTAAGTTACAATTCAGTACCCTATCCTAAAGCTTGCTGTTAGGAGGGAATCTGCAGCTTGCAGTGAAAGCGCTTCCAGAGGGGAGTCTAATGAGGGCAAATATTTGATGGTAGCAGCTTCCCTGCGGGAGATATTCTCTTTGCCAAAATCGCCTTATTAGCCGCAGTTAAGTTACAATTCAGTACCCTATCCTAAAGCTTGCTGTTAGGAGGGAATCTGCAGCTTGCGGTGAAAGCGCTTCCAGAGGGGAGTCTAATGAGGGTAAACATTTGATGGTAGCAGCTTCCCTGCGGGAGATAGTCTCTTTGCCAAAATCGCATTATTATGCGAAAGTAAGTTACAATTCAGTACCCTATCCTAAAGCTTGCTGTTAGGAGGGAATCTGCAGCTTGCAGTGAAAGCGCTTCCAGAGGGGAGTCTAAGGAGGGCAAGCATTTGATGGTAGCAGCTTCCCTGCGGGAGATATTCTCTTTGCCAAAATCGCATTATTAGGCGAAAGTAAGTTACAATTCAGTACCCTATCCTAAAGCTTGCTGTTAGGAGGGAATCTGCAGCTTGCAGTGAAAGCGCTTCCAGAGGGGAGTCTAATGAGGGCAAACATTTGATGGTAGCAGCTTCCCTGCGGGAGATACTCTCTTTGCCAAAATCGCATTATTAGGCGAAAGTAAGTTACAAATCAGTGCACTATCCTAAAGCTTGCTGTTAGGAGGGAATCTGCAGCTTGCAGTGAAAGCGCTTCCAGAGGGGAGTCTAACGAGGGCAAACATTTGATGGTAGCAGCTTCCCTGCGGGAGATACTCTCTTTGCCAAAGTCGCATTATTAGGCGAAAGTAAGTTACAATTCAGTACCCTATCCTAAAGCTTGCTGTTAGGAGGGAATCTGCAGCTTGCAGTGAAAGCGCTTCCAGAGGGGAGTCTAATGAGGGCAAATATTTGATGGTAGCAGCTTCCCTGCGGGAGATATTCTCTTTGCCAAAATCGCCTTATTAGCCGCAGTTAAGTTACAATTCAGTACCCTATCCTAAAGCTTGCTGTTAGGAGGGAATCTGCAGCTTGCAGTGAAAGCGCTTCCAGAGGGGAGTCTAACGAGGGCAAACATTTGATGGTAGCAGCTTCCCTGCGGGAGATACTCTCTTTGCCAAAATCGCATTATTAGGCGAAAGTAAGTTACAATTCAGTACCCTATCCTAAAGCTTGCTGTTAGGAGGGAATCTGCAGCTTGCAGTGAAAGCACTTCCAGAGGGGAGTCTAATGAGGGGAAGCATTTGATGGTAGCAGCTTCCCTGCGGGAGATACTCTCTTTGCCAAAATCGCATTATTAGGTGAAAGTAAGTTACAATTCAGTACCCTATCCTAAAGCTTGCTGTTAGGAGGGAATCTGCAGCTTGCAGTGAAAGCGCTTCCAGAGGGGAGTCTAATGAGGGCAAATATTTGATGGTAGCAGATTCCCTGCGGGAGATACTCTCTTTGCCAAAATCGCATTATTAGGCGAAAGTAAGTTACAATTCAGTACCCTACCCTAAAGCTTGCTGTTAGGAGGGAATCTGCAGCTTGCAGTGAAAGCACTTCCAGAGGGGAGTCTAATGAGGGCAAGCATTTGATGGTAGCAGCTTCCCTGCGGGAGATATTCTCTTTGCCAAAATCGCATTATTAGCCGCAGTTAAGTTACAATTCAGTACACTGTCCTACAGCTTGCTGTTAGGAGGGAATCTGCAGCTTGCAGTGAAAGTGCTTCCAGAGGGGAGTCTAATGAGGGCAAACATTTGATGGTAGCATCTTCCCTGCGGGAGATACTCTCTTTGCCAAAATCGCATTATTAGGCGAAAGTAAGTTACAATTCAGTACCCTATCCTAAAGCTTGCTGTTAGGAGGGAATCTGCAGCTTGCAGTGAAAGCGCTTCCAGAGGGGAGTCTAATGAGGGCAAATATTTGATTGTAACAGCTTCCCTGCGGGAGATATTCTCTTTGCTAAAATCGCCTTATTATCCGCAGTTAAGTTACAATTCAGTACCCTATCCTAAAGCTTGCTGTTAGGAGGGAATCTGCAGCTTGCAGTGAAAGCGCTTCCAGAGGGGAGTCTAACGAGGGCAAACATTTGATGTTAGCAGCTTCCCTGCGGGAGATACTCTCTTTGCCAAAATCGCATTATTAGGCGAAAGTAAGATACAATTCATTACCCTATCCTAAAGCTTGCTGTTAGGAGGGAATCTGCAGCTTGCAGTGAAAGCGCTTCCAGAGGGGAGTCTAATGAGGGCAAACATTTGATGGTAGCAGCTTCCCTGCGGGAGATACTCTCTTTGCCAAAATCGCATTATTAGGCGAAAGTAAGTTACAATTCAGTACCCTATCCTAAAGCTTGCTGTTAGGAGGGAATCTGCAGCTTGCAGTGAAAGCGCTTCCAGAGGGGAGTCTAACGAGGGCAAACATTTGATGGTAGCAGCTTCCCTGCGGGAGATACTCTCTTTGCCAAAGTCGCATTATTAGGCGAAAGTAAGATACAATTCATTACCCTATCCTAAAGCTTGCTGTTAGGAGGGAATCTGCAGCTTGCAGTGAAAGCGCTTCCAGAGGGGAGTCTAACGAGGGCAAATATTTGATGGTAGCAGCTTCCCTGCGGGAGATACTCTCTATGCCAAAATCGCATTATTAGGCGAAAGTAAGTTACAATTCAGTACCCTATCCTAAAGCTTGCTGTTAGGAGGGAATCTGCAGCTTGCAGTGAAAGCGCTTCCAGAGGGGAGTCTAATGAGGGCAAATATTTGATGGTAACAGCTTCCCTGCGGGAGATATTCTCTTTGCCAAAATCGCCTTATTAGCCGCAGTTATGTTACAATTCAGTACCCTAACCTAAAGCTTGCTGTTAGGAGGGAATCTGCAGCTTGCAGTGAAAGCGCTTCCAGAGGGGAGTGTAATGAGGGCAAACATTTCATGGTAACAGTTTCCCTGCGGGAGATACTCTCTTTGCCAAAATCGCATTATTAGGCGAAAGTAAGTTACAATTCAGTACCCTATCCTAAAGCTTGCTGTTAGGAGGGAATCTGCAGCTTGCAGTGAAAGCGCTTCCAGAGGGGAGTCTAATGAGGGCAAACATTTGATGGTAGCAGCTTCCCTGCGGGAGATAATCTCTTTGCCATAATCGCATTATTGGGCAAAAGTAAGATACAATTCAGTACCCTATCCTAAAGCTTGCTGTTAGGAGGGAATCTGCAGCTTGCAGTGAAAGCGCTTCAAGAGGGGAGTCTAATGAGGGCAAACATTTGATGGTAGCAGCTGCCCTGTGGGAGATACTCTCTTTGCCAAAATCACATTATTAGGCGAAAGTAAATTACAATTCAGTACCCTATCCTAAAGCTTGCTGTTAGGAGGGAATCTGCAGCTTGCAGTGAAAGCGCTTCCAGAGGGGAGTCTAATGAGGGCAAACATTTGATGGTAGCAGCTTCCCTGCGGGAGATAGTCTCTTTGCCAAAATCGCATTATTATGCGAAAGTAAGTTACAATTCAGTACCCTATCCTAAAGCTTGCTGTTAGGAGGGAATCTGCAGCTTGCAGTGAAAGCGCTTCCAGAGGGGAGTCTAATGAGGGCAAACATTTGATGGTAGCAGCTTCCCTGCGGGAGATATTCTCTTTGCCAAAATCGCATTATTATGCGAAAGTAAGTTACAATTCAGTACCCTATCCTAAAGCTTGTTGTTAGGAGGGAATCTGCAGCTTGCAGTGAAAGCGCTTCCAGAGGGG
Organism: Phaenicophaeus curvirostris; assembly: GCF_032191515.1. Lineage (NCBI taxonomy): Eukaryota > Metazoa > Chordata > Aves > Cuculiformes > Cuculidae > Phaenicophaeus > Phaenicophaeus curvirostris. The sequence continues at coordinate 96,915 of NW_027206824.1, forward strand.
AGTCTAATGAGGGCAAACATTTGATGGTAGCAGCTTCCCTGCGGGAGATACTCTCTTTGCCAAAATCGCCTTATTAGGCGAAAGTAAGTTACAATTCAGTACCCTATCCTAAAGCTTGCTGTTAGGAGGGAATCTGCAGCTTGCAGTGAAAGCGCTTCCAGAGGGGAGTCTAATGAGGGCAAATATTTGATGGTAGCAGATTCCCTGCGGGAGATACTCTCTTTGCCAAAATCGCATTATTAGGCGAAAGTAAGTTACAATTCAGTACCCTATCCTAAAGCTTGCTGTTAGGAGGGAATCTGCAGCTTGCAGTGAAAGCACTTCCAGAGGGGAGTCTAATGAGGGCAAGCATTTGATGGTAGCAGCTTCCCTGCGGGAGATATTCTCTTTGCCAAAATCGCCTTATTAGCCGCAGTTAAGTTACAATTCAGTACACTGTCCTACAGCTTGCTGTTAGGAGGGAATCTGCAGCTTGCAGTGAAAGTGCTTCCAGAGGGGAGTCTAATGAGGGCAAACATTTGATGGTAGCATCTTCCCCGCGGGAGATACTCTCTTTGCCAAAATCGCATTATTAGGCGAAAGTAAGTTACAATTCAGTACCCTATGCTAAAGCTTGCTGTTAGGAGGGAATCTGCAGCTTGCAGTGAAAGCGCTTCCAGAGGGGAGTCTAATGAGGGCAAATATTTGATTGTAACAGCTTCCCTGCGGGAGATATTCTCTTTGCCAAAATCGCCTTATTATCCGCAGTTAAGTTACAATTCAGTACCCTATCCTAAAGCTTGCTGTTAGGAGGGAATCTGCAGCTTGCAGTGAAAGCGCTTCCAGAGGGGAGTCTAACGAGGGCAAACATTTGATGGTAGCAGCTTCCCTGCGGGAGATACTCTCTTTGCCAAAGTCGCATTATTAGGCGAAAGTAAGATACAATTCATTACCCTATCCTAAAGCTTGCTGTTAGGAGGGAATCTGCAGCTTGCAGTGAAAGCGCTTCCAGAGGGGAGTCTAATGAGGGCAAATATTTGATGGTAGCAGCTTCCCTGCAGGAGATATTCTCTTTGCCAAAATCGCCTTATTAGCCGCAGTTAAGATACAATTCAGTACCCTATCCTAAAGCTTGCTGTTAGGAGGGAATCTGCAGCTTGCAGTGAAAGCGCTTCCAGAGGGGAGTCTAATGAGGGCAAACATTTGATGGTAGCAGCTTCCCTGCGGGAGATACTCTCTTTGCCAAAATCGCATTATTAGGCGAAAGTAAGTTACAATTCAGTACCCTATCCTAAAGCTTGCTGTTAGGAGGGAATCTGCAGCTTGCAGTGAAAGCGCTTCCAGAGGGGAGTCTAACGAGGGCAAATATTTGATGGTAGCAGCTTCCCTGCGGGAGATACTCTCTTTGCCAAAATCGCATTATTAGGCGAAAGTAAGTTACAATTCAGTATCCTATCCTAAAGCTTGCTGTTAGGAGGGAATCTGCAGCTTGCAGTGAAAGCGCTTCCAGAGGGGAGTCTAATGAGGGCAAATATTTGATGGTAACAGCTTCCCTGCGGGAGATATTCTCTTTGCCAAAATCGCCTTATTAGCCGCAGTTATGTTACAATTCAGTACCCTAACCTAAATCTTGCTGTTAGGAGGGAATCTGCAGCTTGCAGTGAAAGCGCTTCAAGAGGGGAGTCTAATGAGGGCAAACATTTGATGGTAGCAGCTGCCCTGTGGGAGATACTCTCTTTGCCAAAATCACATTATTAGGCGAAAGAAAATTACAATTCAGTACCCTATCCTAAAGCTTGCTGTTAGGAGGGAATCTGCAGCTTGCAGTGAATGCACTTCCAGAGGGTAGTCTAACGAGGGCAAACATTTGATGGTAGCAGCTTCCCTGCGGGAGATATTCTCTTTGCCAAAATCGCCTTATTATCCGCAGTTAAGTTACAATTCAGTACACTGTCCTACAGCTTGCTGTTAGGAGGGAATCTGCAGCTTGCCGTGAAAGCGCTTCCAGAGGGGAGTCTAATGAGGGCAAATATTTGATGGTAGCAGCTTCCCTGCGGGAGATACTCTCTTTTCCAAAATCGCATTATTATGCGAATGTAAGTTATAATTCAGTACCCTATCCTAAAGCTTGCTGTTAGGAGGGAATCTGCAGCTTGCAGTGAAAGCGCTTCCAGAGGGGAGTCTAATGAGGGTAAACATTTGATGGTAGCAGCTTCCCTGCAGGAGATACTCTCTTTGCAATAATGTCATTATTATGCGAAAGTAAGACACAATTCAGTACCCTATCCTAAAGCTTGCTGTTAGGAGGGAATCTGCAGCTTGCAGTGAAAGAGCTTCCAGAGGGGAGTCTAACGAGGGCAAACATTTGATGTTAGCAGCTTCCCTGCGGGTGATACTCTCTTTGCCAAAATCGCATTATTAGGCGAAAGTAAGTTACAATTCAGTACCCTATCCTAAAGCTTGCTGTTAGGAGGGAATCTGCAGCTTGCAGTGAAAGCGCTTCCAGAGGGGAGTCTAACGAGGGCAAACATTTGATGGTAGCAGCTTCCCTGCGGGAGAGACTCTCTTTGCCATAATCGCATTATTAGGTGAAAGTAAGTTACAATTCAGTACCCTATCCTAAAGCTTGCTGTTAGGAGGGAATCTGCAGCTTGCAGTGAAAGCGCTTCCAGAGGGGAGTCTAACGAGGGCAAATATTTGATGGTAGCAGATTCCCTGCGGGAGATATTCTCTTTGACAAAATCGCATTATTATGCGAAAGTAAGTTACAATTCAGTACCCTATCCTAAAGCTTGCTGTTAGGAGGGAATCTGCAGCTTGCAGTGAAAGCGCTTCCAGAGGGGAGTCTAATGAGGGCAAACATTTGATGGTAGCAGCTTCCCTGCAGGAGATATTCTCTTTGACAAAATCGCCTTATTAGCCGCAGTTAAGTTACAATTCTGTACCCTATCCTAAAGCTTGCTGTTAGGAGGGAATCTGCAGCTTGCAGTGAAAGCGCTTCCAGAGGGGAGTCTAATGAGGGCAAACATTTGATGGTAGCATCTTCCCTGCAGGAGATACTCTCTTTGCCAAATTCGCATTATTAGGCGAAAGTAAGTTACAATTCAGTACCCTATCCTAAAGCTTGCTGTTAGGAGGGAATCTGCAGCTTGCAGTGAAAGCGCTTCCAGAGGGGAGTCTAATGAGGGCAAATATTTGATGGTAGCAGCTTCCCTGCGGGAGATATTCTCTTTGCCAAATTCGCCTTATTAGCCGCAGTTAAGTTACAATTCAGTACCCTATCCTAAAGCTTGCTGTTAGGAGGGAATCTGCAGCTTGCAGTGAAAGAGCTTCCAGAGGGGAGTCTTATGAGGGCAAACATTTGATGTTAGCAGCTTCCCTGCGGGTGATACTCTCTTTGCCAAAATCGCATTATTAGGCGAAAGTAAGTTACAATTCAGTACCCTATCCTAAAGCTTGCTGTTAGGAGGGAATCTGCAGCTTGCAGTGAAAGCGCTTCCAGAGGGGAGTCTAATGAGGGCAAACATTTGATGGTAGCAGCTTCCCTGCGGGAGATAGTCTCTTTGCAAAAATCGCATTATTAGCCGCAGTTAAGTTACAATTCAGGACCTTATCCTAAAGCTTGCTGTTAGGAGGGAATCTGCAGCTTGCAGTGAAAGCGCTTCCAGAGGGGAGTCTAATGAGGGCAAACATTTGATGGTAGCAGCTTCCCTGCGGGAGATACTCTCTTTGCCAAAATCGCATTATTAGGCGAAAGTAAGTTACAATTCAGTACCCTATCCTAAAGCTTGCTGTTAGGAGGGAATCTGCAGCTTGCAGTGAAAACGCTTCCAGAGGGGAGTCTAATGAGGGCAAACATTTGATGGTAGCAGCTTCCCTGCGGGAGATATTCTCTTTGCCGAAATCGCCTTATTAGCCGCAGTTAAGTTACAATTCAGTACCCTATCCTAAAGCTTGCTGTTAGGAGGGAATCTGCAGCTTGCAGTGAAAGCGATTCCAGAGGGGAGTCTAATGAGGGCAAACATTTGATGGTAGCAGCTTCCCTGCGGGAGATAATCTCTTTACCAAAATCGCATTATTAGGCGAAAGTAAGTTACTATTCAGTACCTATCCTAAAGCTTGCTGTTAGGAGGGAATCTGCAGCTTGCAGTGAATGCGCTTCCAGAGGGTAGTCTAACGAGGGCAAACATTTGATGGTAATAGCTTCTCTGCGGGAGATACTCTCTTTGCCAAAATCGCATTATTAGGCGAAAGTAAGTTACAATTCAGTACCCTATCCTAAAGCTTGCTGTTAGGAGGGAATCTGCAGCTTGCAGTGAAAGCGCTTCCAGAGGGGAGTCTAATGAGGGCAAACATTTGATGGTAGCAGCTTCCCTGCGGGAGATACTCTCTTTGCCAAAATCGCATTATTAGGCGAAAGTAAGTTACAATTCAGTACCCTATCCTAAAGCTTGCTGTTAGGAGGGAATCTGCAGCTTGCAGTGAAAGCGCTTCCAGAGGGGAGTCTAATGAGGGCAAACATTTGATGGTAGCAGCTTCCCTGCGGGAGATACTCTCTTTGCCAAAATCGCATTATTAGGCGAAAGTAAGTTACAATTCAGTACCCTATCCTAAAGCTTGCTGTTAGGAGGGAATCTGCAGCTTGCAGTGAAAGCGCTTCCAGAGGGGAGTCTAATGAGGGGAAGCATTTGACGGTAGCAGCTTCCCTGCGGGAGATACTCTCTTTGCCAAAATCGCATTATTAGGCGAAAGTAAGTTACAATTCAGTACCTTATCCTAAAGCTTGCTGTTAGGAGGGAATCTGCAGCTTGCAGTGAAAGCGCTTCCAGAGGGGAGTCTAATGAGGGCAAACATTTGATGGTAGCAGCTTCCCTGCGGGAGATAGTCTCTTTGCCAAAATCGCATTATCAGGCGAAAGTAAGTTACAATTCAGTACCCTATCCTAAAGCTTGCTGTTAGGAGGGAATCTGCAGCTTGCAGTGAAAGCGCTTCAAGAGGGGAGTCTAATGTGGGCAAACATTTGATGGTAGCAGCTGCCCTGCGGGAGATACTCTCTTTGCCAAAATCGCATTATTAGGCGAAAGTAAATTACAATTCAGTACCCTATCCTAAAGCTTGCTGTTTGGAGGGAATCTGCAGCTTGCAGTGAATGCACTTCCAGAGGGTAGTCTAACGAGGGCAAACATTTGATGGTAACAGCTTCCCTGCGGGAGATACTCTCTTTTCCAAAATCGCATTATTAGGCGAAAGTAAGTTACAATTCAGTACCCTATCCTAAAGCTTGCTGTTAGGAGGGAATCTGCAGCTTGCAGTGAAAGCGCTTCCAGAGGGGAGTCTAATGAGGGCAAACATTTGATGGTAGCAGCTTCCCTGCGGGAGATATTCTCTTTGCCGAAATCGCCTTATTAGCCGCAGTTAAGTTACAATTCAGTACCCTATCCTAAAGCTTGCTGTTAGGAGGGAATCTGCAGCTTGCAGTGAAAGCGATTCCAGAGGGGAGTCTAATGAGGGCAAACATTTGATGGTAGCAGCTTCCCTGCGGGAGATAATCTCTTTACCAAAATCGCATTATTAGGCGAAAGTAAGTTACTATTCAGTACCTATCCTAAAGCTTGCTGTTAGGAGGGAATCTGCAGCTTGCAGTGAATGCGCTTCCAGAGGGTAGTCTAACGAGGGCAAACATTTGATGGTAATAGCTTCTCTGCGGGAGATACTCTCTTTGCCAAAATCGCATTATTAGGCGAAAGTAAGTTACAATTCAGTACCCTATCCTAAAGCTTGCTGTTAGGAGGGAATCTGCAGCTTGCAGTGAAAGCGCTTCCAGAGGGGAGTCTAATGAGGGCAAACATTTGATGGTAGCAGCTTCCCTGCGGGAGATACTCTCTTTGCCAAAATCGCCTTATTAGGCGAAAGTAAGTTACAATTCAGTACCCTATCCTAAAGCTTGCTGTTAGGAGGGAATCTGCAGCTTGCAGTGAAAGCGCTTCCAGAGGGGAGTCTAATGAGGGCAAACATTTGATGGTAGCAGCTTCCCTGCGGGAGATACTCTCTTTGCCAAAATCGCATTATTAGGCGAAAGTAAGTTACAATTCAGTACCCTATCCTAAAGCTTGCTGTTAGGAGGGAATCTGCAGCTTGCAGTGAAAGCGCTTCCAGAGGGGAGTCTAATGAGGGGAAGCATTTGACGGTAGCAGCTTCCCTGCGGGAGATACTCTCTTTGCCAAAATCGCATTATTAGGCGAAAGTAAGTTACAATTCAGTACCTTATCCTAAAGCTTGCTGTTAGGAGGGAATCTGCAGCTTGCAGTGAAAGCGCTTCCAGAGGGGAGTCTAATGAGGGCAAACATTTGATGGTAGCAGCTTCCCTGCGGGAGATAGTCTCTTTGCCAAAATCGCATTATCAGGCGAAAGTAAGTTACAATTCAGTACCCTATCCTAAAGCTTGCTGTTAGGAGGGAATCTGCAGCTTGCAGTGAAAGCGCTTCAAGAGGGGAGTCTAATGTGGGCAAACATTTGATGGTAGCAGCTGCCCTGCGGGAGATACTCTCTTTGCCAAAATCGAATTATTAGGCGAAAGTAAATTACAATTCAGTACCCTATCCTAAAGCTTGCTGTTTGGAGGGAATCTGCAGCTTGCAGTGAATGCACTTCCAGAGGGTAGTCTAACGAGGGCAAACATTTGATGGTAGCAGCTTCCCTGCGGGAGATACTCTCTTTGCCAAAATCGCATTATTAGGCGAAAGTAAGTTACAATTCAGTACCCTATCCTAAAGCTTGCTGTTAGGAGGGAATCTGCAGCTTGCAGTGAAAGCGCTTCCAGAGGGGAGTCTAATGAGGGCAAATATTTGATGGTAGCAGCTTCCCTGCGGGAGATACTCTCTTTGCCAAAATCGCATTATTAGGCGAAAGTAAGTTACAATTCAGTACCCTATCCTAAAGCTTGCTGTTAGGAGGGAATCTGCAGCTTGCAGTGAAAGCACTTCCAGAGGGGAGTCTAATGAGGGCAAGCATTTGATGGTAGCAGCTTCCCTGCGGGAGATATTCTCTTTGCCAAAATCGCCTTATTAGCCGCAGTTAAGTTACAATTCAGTACACTGTCCTACAGCTTGCTGTTAGGAGGGAATCTGCAGCTTGCAGTGAAAGTGCTTCCAGAGGGGAGTCTAATGAGGGCAAACATTTGATGGTAGCAGCTTCCCTGCGGGAGATACTCTCTTTGCCAAAATCGCATTATTATGCGAAAGTAAGTTACAATTCTGTACCCTATCCTAAAGCTTGCTGTTAGGAGGGAATCTGCAGCTTGCAGTGAAAGCACTTCCAGAGGGAAGTCTAACGAGGGCAAACATTTGATGGTAGCAGCTTCCCTGCGGGAGATACTCTCTTTGCCAAAATCGCATTATTAGGCGAAAGTAAGTTACAATTCAGTACCCTATCCTAAAGCTTGCTGTTAGGAGGGAATCTGCAGCTTGCAGTGAAAGCGCTTCCAGAGGGGAGTCTAACGAGGGCAAATATTTGATGGTAGCAGCTTCCCTGCGGGAGATAGTCTCTTTGCCAAAATCGCATTATCAGGCGAAAGTAAGTTACAATTCAGTACCCTATCCTAAAGCTTGCTGTTAGGAGGGAATCTGCAGCTTGCAGTGAAAACACTTCCAGAGGGGAGTCTAATGAGGGCAAATATTTGATGGTAGCAGCTTCCCTGCGGGAGATACTCTCTTTGCCAAAATCGCATTATTAGGCGAAAGTAAGTTACAATTCAGTACCCTATCCTAAAGCTTGCTGTTAGGAGGGAATCTGCAGCTTGCAGTGAAAGCGCTTCCAGAGGGGAGTCTAACGAGGGCAAACATTTGATGGTAGCAGCTGCCCTGCGGGAGATACTCTCTTTGCCAAAATCGCATTATTAGGCGAAAGTAAGTTACAATTCAGTACCCTATCCTAAAGCTTGCTGTTAGGAGGGAATCTGCAGCTTGCAGTGAAAGCGCTTCCAGAGGGGAGTCTAATGAGGGCAAATATTTGATGGTAACAGCTTCCCTGCGGGAGATATTCTCTTTGCCAAAATCGCCTTATTAGCCGCAATTAAGTTACAATTCAGTACCCTATCCTAAAGCTTGCTGTTAGGAGGGAATCTGCAGCTTGCAGTGAAAGCGCTTCCAGAGGGGAGTGTAATGAGGGCAAACATTTGATGTTAGCAGTTTCCCTGCGGGAGATACTCTCTTTGCCAAAATCGCATTATTAGGCGAAAGTAAGTTACAATTCAGTACCCTATCCTAAAGCTTGCTGTTAGGAGGGAATCTGCAGCTTGCAGTGAAAGCACTTCCAGAGGGAAGTCTAACGAGGGCAAACATTTGATGGTAGCAGCTTCCCTGCGGGAGATACTCTCTTTGCCAAAATCGCATTATTAGGTGAAAGTAAGTTACAATTCAGTACCCTATCCTAAAGCTTGCTGTTAGGAGGGAATCTGCAGCTTGCAGTGAAAGCGCTTCCAGAGGGGAGTCTAATGATGGCAAATATTTGATGGTAGCAGCTTCCCTGCGGGAGATACTCTCTTTGCCAAAATCGCATTATTAGGCGAAAGTAAGTTACAATTCAGTACACTATCCTAAAGCTTGCTGTTAGGAGGGAATCTGCAGCTTGAAGTGAAAGCAATTCCAGAGGGGAGTCTAATGAGGGCAAATATTTGATGGTAGCAGCTTCCCTGCGGGAGATATTCTCTTTGCCAAAATCGCCTTATTAGCCGCAGTTAAGTTACAATTCAGTACACTGTCCTACAGCTTGCTGTTAGGAGGGAATCTGCAGCTTGCAGTGAAAGTGCTTCCAGAGGGGAGTCTAATGAGGGCAAACATTTGATGGTAGCATCTTCCCTGCGGGAGATACTCTCTTTGCCAAAATCGCATTATTAGGCGAAAGTAAGTTACAATTCAGTACCCTATGCTAAAGCTTGCTGTTAGGAGGGAATCTGCAGCTTGCAGTGAAAGCGCTTCCAGAGGGGAGTCTAATGAGGGCAAACATTTGATGGTAGCAGCTTTCCTGCCGGAGATACTCTCTTTGCAAATATCTCATTATTATGCGAAAGTAAGTTACAATTCAGTACCCTATCCTAAAGCTTGCTGTTAGGAGGGAATCTGCAGCTTGCAGTGAAAGAGCTTCCAGAGGGGAGTCTAACGAGGGCAAACATTTGATGTTAGCAGCTTCCCTGCGGGAGATACTCTCTTTGCCAAAATCGCATTATAAGGCGAAAGTAAGTTACAATTCAGTACCTTATCCTAAAGATTGCTGTTAGGAGGGAATCTGCAGCTTGCAGTGAAAGCGCTTCCAGAGGGGAGTCTAATGAGGGCAAACATTTGATGGTAGCAGGTTCCCTGCGGGAGATATTCTATTTGCCAAAATCGCCTTATTAGCAGCTGTTAAGATACAATTCAGTACACTGTCCTACAGCTTGCTGTTAGGAGGGAATCTGCAGCTTGCAGTGAAAGTGCTTCCAGAGGGGAGTCTAATGAGGGGAAACATTTGATGGTAGCAGCTTCCCTGCGGGAGATACTCTCTTTGCCAAAATCGCCTTATTAGGCGAAAGTAAGTTACAATTCAGTACCCTATCCTAAAGCTTGCTGTTAGGAGGGAATCTGCAGCTTGCAGTGAAAGCGCTTCCGGAGGGGAGTCTAATGAGGGCAAACATTTGATGGTAGCAGCTTCCCTGCGGGAGATACTCTCTTTGCCAAAATCGCATTATTAGGCGAAAGTAAGTTACAATTCAGTACACTATGCTAAAGCTTGCTGTTAGGAGGGAATCTGCAGCTTGCAGTGAAAGCGCTTCCAGAGGGGAGTCTAATGAGGGCAAACATTTGATGGTAGCAGCTTCCCTGCGGGAGATACTCTCTTTGCCAAAATCGCCTTATTAGCCGCAGTTAAGTTACAATTCAGTACCCTATCCTAAAGCTTGCTGTTAGGAGGGAATCTGCAGCTTGCAGTGAAAGCGCTTCCAGAGGGGAGTCTAATGAGGGCAAACATTTGATGGTAGCAGCTTCCCTGCGGGAGATACTCTCTTTGCCAAAATCGCATTATTAGGCGAAAGTAAGTTACAATTCAGTACCCTATCCTAAAGCTTGCTGTTAGGAGGGAATCTGCAGCTTGCAGTGAAAGCGCTTCCAGAAGGGAGTCTAATGAGGGCAAACATTTGATGGTAGCAGCTTCCCTGCGGGAGATAGTCTCTTTTCCAAAATCGCATTATTAGGCGAAAGTAAGTTACAATTCAGTACCCTATCCTAAAGCTTGCTGTTAGGAGGGAATCTGCAGCTTGCAGTGAAAGCGCTTCCAGAGGGGAGTCTAACGAGGGCAAACATTTGATGGTAGCAGCTTCCCTGCGGGAGATACTCTCTTTGCCAAAATCGCATTATTAGGCGAAATTAAGTTACAATTCAGTACCCTATCCTAAAGCTTGCTGTTAGGAGGGAATCTGCAGCTTGCAGTGAAAGCACTTCCAGAGGGGAGTCTAATGAGGGCAAACATTTGATGGTAGCAGCTTCCCTGCGGGAGATACTCTCTTTGCCAAAATCGCATTATTAGGCGAAAGTAAGTTACAATTCAGTACCTTATCCTAAAGCTTGCTGTTAGGAGGGAATCTGCAGCTTGCAGTGAAAGCGCTTCCAGAGGGGAGTCTAATGAGGGCAAAAATTTGATGGTAGCAGCTTCCCTGCGGGAGATAGTCTCTTTGCCAAAATCGCATTATCAGGCGAAAGTAAGTTACAATTCAGTACCCTATCCTAAAGCTTGCTGTTAGGAGGGAATCTGCAGCTTGCAGTGAAAGCGCTTCAAGAGGGGAGTCTAATGTGGGCAAACATTTGATGGTAGCAGGTTTCCTGCGGGAGATACTCTCTTTGCCAAAATCGCATTATTAGGCGAAAGTAAATTACAATTCAGTACCCTATCCTAAAGCTTGCTGTTAGGAGGGAATCTGCAGCTTGCAGTGAATGCACTTCCAGAGGGTAGTCTAACGAGGGCAAACATTTGATGGTAGCAGCTTCCCTGCGGGAGATACTCTCTTTGCCAAAATCTCATTATTATGCGAAAGTAAGTTACAATTCAGTACCCTATCCTAAAGCTTGCTGTTAGGAGGGAATCTGCAGCTTGCAGTGAAAGCGCTTCCAGAGGGGAGTCTAATGAGGGCAAATATTTGATGGTAGCAGCTTCCCTGCGGGAGATACTCTCTTTGCCAAAATCGCATTATTAGGCGAAAGTAAGTTACAATTCAGTACCCTATCCTAAAGCTTGCTGTTAGGAGGGAATCTGCAGCTTGCAGTGAAAGCGCTTCCAGAGGGGAGTCTAATGAGGGCAAACATTTGATGGTAGCAGCTTCCCTGCAGGAGATACTCTCTTTGCCAAAATCGCATTATTATGCGAAAGTAAATTACAATTCAGTACCCTATCCTAAAGCTTGCTGTTAGGAGGGAAATCTGCAGCTTGCAGTGAATGCACTTCCAGAGGGTAGTCTAACGAGGGCAAACATTTGATGGTAACAGCTTCCCTGCGGGAGATACTCTCTTTGACAAAATCGCATTATTAGGTGAAAGTAAGTTACAATTCAGTACCCTATCCTAAAGCTTGCTGTTAGGAGGGAATCTGCAGCTTGCAGTGAAAGCGCTTCCAGAGGGGAGTCTAATGAGGGCAAATATTTGATGGTAACAGCTTCCCTGCGGGAGATATTCTCTTTGCCATAATCGCCTTATTAGCCGCAGTTAAGTTACAATTCAGTACCCTATCCTAAAGCTTGCTGTTAGGAGGGAATCTGCAGCTTGCAGTGAAAGCGCTTCCAGAGGGGAGTGTAATGAGGGCAAACATTTGATGTTAGCAGTTTCCCTGCGGGAGATAGTCTCTTTGCCAAAATCGCATTATTAGGCGAAAGTAAGTTACAATTCAGTACCCTATCCTAAAGCTTGCTGTTAGGAGGGAATCTGCAGCTTGCAGTGAAAGCGCTTCCAGAGGGGAGTCTAATGAGGGCAAATATTTGATGGTAGCAGCTTCCCTGCGGGAGATACTCTCTTTCCCAAAATCGCATTATTAGGCGAAAGTAAGTTACAATTCAGTACCCTATCCTAAAGCTTGCTGTTAGGAGGGAATCTGCAGCTTGCAGTGAAAGCGCTTCCAGAGGGGAGTGTAATGAGGGCAAACATTTGATGGTAGCAGGTTTCCTGCGGGAGATATTCTATTTGCCAAAATCGCCTTATTAGCCGCTGTTAAGATACAATTCAGTACACTGTCCTACAGCTTGCTGTTAGGAGGGAATCTGCAGCTTGCAGTGAAAGTGCTTCCAGAGGGGAGTCTAATGAGGGGAAACATTTGATGGTAGCAGCTTCCCTGCGGGAGATACTCTCTTTTCCAAAATCGCATTATTAGGCGAAAGTAAGTTACAATTCAGTACCCTATCCTAAAGCTTGCTGTTAGGAGGGAATCTGCAGCTTGCAGTGAAAGCGCTTCCAGAGGGGAGTCTAACGAGGGCAAACATTTGATGGTAGCAGCTTCCCTGCGGGAGATACTCTCTTTGCCAAAATCGCATTATTAGGCGAAATTAAGTTACAATTCAGTACCCTATCCTAAAGCTTGCTGTTAGGAGGGAATCTGCAGCTTGCAGTGAAAGCACTTCCAGAGGGGAGTCTAATGAGGGCAAACATTTGATGGTAGCAGCTTCCCTGCGGGAGATACTCTCTTTGCCAAAATCGCATTATTAGGCGAAAGTAAGTTACAATTCAGTACCTTATCCTAAAGCTTGCTGTTAGGAGGGAATCTGCAGCTTGCAGTGAAAGCGCTTCCAGAGGGGAGTCTAATGAGGGCAAAAATTTGATGGTAGCAGCTTCCCTGCGGGAGATAGTCTCTTTGCCAAAATCGCATTATCAGGCGAAAGTAAGTTACAATTCAGTACCCTATCCTAAAGCTTGCTGTTAGGAGGGAATCTGCAGCTTGCAGTGAAAGCGCTTCAAGAGGGGAGTCTAATGTGGGCAAACATTTGATGGTAGCAGGTTTCCTGCGGGAGATACTCTCTTTGCCAAAATCGCATTATTAGGCGAAAGTAAATTACAATTCAGTACCCTATCCTAAAGCTTGCTGTTAGGAGGGAATCTGCAGCTTGCAGTGAATGCACTTCCAGAGGGTAGTCTAACGAGGGCAAACATTTGATGGTAGCAGCTTCCCTGCGGGAGATACTCTCTTTGCCAAAATCTCATTATTATGCGAAAGTAAGTTACAATTCAGTACCCTATCCTAAAGCTTGCTGTCAGGAGGGAATCTGCAGCTTGCAGTGAAAGCGCTTCCAGAGGGGAGTCTAATGAGGGCAAATATTTGATGGTAGCAGCTTCCCTGCGGGAGATACTCTCTTTGCCAAAATCGCATTATTAGGCGAAAGTAAGTTACAATTCAGTACCCTATCCTAAAGCTTGCTGTTAGGAGGGAATCTGCAGCTTGCAGTGAAAGCGCTTCCAGAGGGGAGTCTAATGAGGGCAAACATTTGATGGTAGCAGCTTCCCTGCAGGAGATACTCTCTTTGCCAAAATCGCATTATTATGCGAAAGTAAATTACAATTCAGTACCCTATCCTAAAGCTTGCTGTTAGGAGGGAAATCTGCAGCTTGCAGTGAATGCACTTCCAGAGGGTAGTCTAACGAGGGCAAACATTTGATGGTAACAGCTTCCCTGCGGGAGATACTCTCTTTGACAAAATCGCATTATTAGGTGAAAGTAAGTTACAATTCAGTACCCTATCCTAAAGCTTGCTGTTAGGAGGGAATCTGCAGCTTGCAGTGAAAGCGCTTCCAGAGGGGAGTCTAATGAGGGCAAATATTTGATGGTAACAGCTTCCCTGCGGGAGATATTCTCTTTGCCATAATCGCCTTATTAGCCGCAGTTAAGTTACAATTCAGTACCCTATCCTAAAGCTTGCTGTTAGGAGGGAATCTGCAGCTTGCAGTGAAAGCGCTTCCAGAGGGGAGTGTAATGAGGGCAAACATTTGATGTTAGCAGTTTCCCTGCGGGAGATAGTCTCTTTGCCAAAATCGCATTATTAGGCGAAAGTAAGTTACAATTCAGTACCCTATCCTAAAGCTTGCTGTTAGGAGGGAATCTGCAGCTTGCAGTGAAAGCGCTTCCAGAGGGGAGTCTAATGAGGGCAAATATTTGATGGTAGCAGCTTCCCTGCGGGAGATACTCTCTTTCCCAAAATCGCATTATTAGGCGAAAGTAAGTTACAATTCAGTACCCTATCCTAAAGCTTGCTGTTAGGAGGGAATCTGCAGCTTGCAGTGAAAGCGCTTCCAGAGGGGAGTGTAATGAGGGCAAACATTTGATGGTAGCAGGTTTCCTGCGGGAGATATTCTATTTGCCAAAATCGCCTTATTAGCCGCTGTTAAGATACAATTCAGTACACTGTCCTACAGCTTGCTGTTAGGAGGGAATCTGCAGCTTGCAGTGAAAGTGCTTCCAGAGGGGAGTCTAATGAGGGGAAACATTTGATGGTAGCAGCTTCCCTGCGGGAGATACTCTCTTTGCCAAAATCGCATTATTAGGCGAAAGTAAGTTACAATTCAGTACCCTATCCTAAAGCTTGCTGTTAGGAGGGAATCTGCAGCTTGCAGTGAAAGCGCTTCCGGAGGGGAGTCTAATGAGGGCAAACATTTGATGGTAGCAGCTTCCCTGCGGGAGATAGTCTCTTTGCCAAAATATCATTATTAGCCGCAGTTAAGTTACAATTCAGTACCCTATCCTAAAGCTTGCTGTTAGGAGGGAATCTGCAGCTTGCAGTGAAAGCGCTTCCAGAGGGGAGTCTAATGAGGGCAAACATTTGATGGTAGCAGCTTCCCTGCGGGAGATACTCTCTTTTCCAAAATCGCATTATTAGGCGTAAGTAAGTTACAATTCAGTACCCTATCCTAAAGCTTGCTGTTAGGAGGGAATCTGCAGATTGCAGTGAAAGCGCTTCCAGAGGGGAGTCTAACGAGGGCAAACGTTTGATGGTAGCAGCTTCCCTGCGGGAGATACTCTCTTTGCCAAAATCGCATTATTAGGCGAAAGTAAGTTACAATTCAGTACCCTATCCTAAAGCTTGCTGTTAGGAGGGAATCTGCAGCTTGCAGTGAAAGCGCTTCCAGAGGGGAGTCTAATGAGGGCAAACATTTGATGTTAGCAGCTTCCCTGCGGGAGATACTCTCTTTGCCAAAATCGCATTATTAGGCGAAAGTAAGTTACAATTCAGTACCCTATCCTAAAGCTTGCTGTTAGGAGGGAATCTGCAGCTTGCAGTGAAAGCGCTTCCAGAGGGGAGTCTAATGAGGGCAAACATTTGATGGTAGCAGCTTCCCTGCGGGAGATAGTCTCTTTTCCAAAATCGCATTATTAGGCGAAAGTAAGTTACAATTCAGTACCCTATCCTAAAGCTTGCTGTTAGGAGGGAATCTGCAGCTTGCAGTGAAAGCGCTTCCAGAGGGGAGTCTAACGAGGGCAAACATTTGATGGTAGCAGCTTCCCTGCGGGAGATACTCTCTTTGCCAAAATCGCATTATTAGGCGAAAGTAAGTTACAATTCAGTACCCTATCCTAAAGCTTGCTGTTAGGAGGGAATCTGCAGCTTGCAGTGAAAGCGCTTCCAGAGGGGAGTCTAATGAGGGCAAACGTTTGATGGTAGCAGCTTCCCTGCGGGAGATACTCTCTTTGCCAAAATCGCATTATTAGGCGAAAGTACGTTACAATTCAGTACCCTATCCTAAAGCTTGCTGTTAGGAGGGAATCTGCAGCTTGCAGTGAAAGCGCTTCCAGAGGGGAGTCTAATGAGGGCAAGCATTTGATGGTAGCAGCTTCCCTGCGGGAGATACTCTCTTTGCCAAAATCGCCTTATTAGCCGCAGTTAAGTTACAATTCAGTACCCTATCCTAAAGCTTGCTGTTAGGAGGGAATCTGCAGCTTGCAGTGAAAGCGCTTCCAGAGGGGAGTCTAATGAGGGCAAACATTTGATGGTAGCAGCTTCCCTGCGGGAGATACTCTCTTTGCCAAAATCGCATTATTAGGCGAAAGTAAGTTACAATTCAGTACCCTATCCTAAAGCTTGCTGTTAGGAGGGAATCTGCAGCTTGCAGTGAAAGCGCTTCCAGAGGGGAGTCTAATGAGGGCAAACATTTGATGGTAGCAGCTTCCCTGCGGGAGATAATCTCTTTGCCAAAATCGCCTTATTATCCGCAGTTAAGTTACAATTCAGGACCCTATCCTAAAGCTTGCTGTTAGGAGGGAATCTGCAGCTTGCAGTGAAAGCGCTTCCAGAGGGGAGTCTAATGAGGGCAAACATTTGATGGTAGCAGCTTCCCTGCGGGAGATATTCTCTTTGCCATATTCGCCTTATTAGCCGCAGTTAAGATACAATTCAGTACCCTATCCTAAAGCTTGCTGTTAGGAGGGAATCTGCAGCTTGCAGTGAAAGCGCTTCCAGAGGGGAGTCTAATGAGGGCAAACATTTGATGTTAGCAGCTTCCCTGCGGGAGATACTCTCTTTGCCAAAATCGCATTATTAGGCGAAAGTAAGTTACAATTCAGTACCCTATCCTAAAGCTTGCTGTTAGGAGGGAATCTGCAGCTTGCAGTGAAAGCGCTTCCGGATGGGAGTCTAACGAGGGCAAACGTTTGATGGTAGCAGCTTCCCTGCGGGAGATACTCTCTTTGCCAAAATCGCATTATTAGGCGAAAGTAAGTTACAATTCAGTACCCTATCCTAAAGCTTGCTGTTAGGAGGGAATCTGCAGCTTGCAGTGAAAGCGCTTCCAGAGGGGAGTCTAATGAGGGCAAACATTTGATGGTAGCAGCTTCCCTGCGGGAGATACTCTCTTTGCCAAAATCGCATTATTAGGCGAAAGTAAGTTACAATTCAGTACTCTATCCTAAAGCTTGCTGTTAGGAGGGAATCTGCAGCTTGCAGTGAAAGAGCTTCCAGAGGGGAGTCTAATGAGGGCAAACATTTGATGGTAGCAGCTTCCCTGCGGGAGATACTCTCTTTGCCAAAATCGCCTTATTATCCGCAGTTAAGTTACAATTCAGTACCCTATCCTAAAGCTTGCTGTTAGGAGGGAATCTGCAGCTTGCAGTGAAAGCGCTTCCAGAGGGGAGTCTAATGAGGGCAAACATTTGATGTTAGCAGCTTCCCTGCGGGAGATACTCTCTTTGCCAAAATCGCCTTATTAGCCGCAGTTAAGTTACAATTCAGTACCCTATCCTAAAGCTTGCTGTTAGGAGGGAATCTGCAGCTTGCAGTGAAAGCGCTTCCAGAGGGGAGTCTAATGAGGGCAAACATTTGATGGTAGCAGCTTCCCTGCGGGAGATACTCTCTTTGCCAAAATCGCATTATTAGGCGAAAGTAAGATACAATTCAGTACCATATCCTAAAGCTTGCTGTTAGGAGGGAATCTGCAGCTTGCAGTGAAAGCGCTTCCAGAGGGGAGTCTAATGAGGGCAAACATTTGATGGTAGCAGCTTCCCTGCGGGAGATACTCTCTTTGCCAAAATCGCATTATTAGGCGAAAGTAAGTTACAATTCAGTACCCTATCCTAAAGCTTGCTGTTAGGAGGGAATCTGCAGCTTGCAGTGAAAGCGCTTCCAGAGGGGAGTCTAATGAGGGCAAATATTTGATGGTAGCAGCTTCCCTGCGGGAGATACTCTCTTTGCCAAAATCGCATTATTAGGCGAAAGTAAGTTACAATTCAGTACTCTATCCTAAAGCTTGCTGTTAGGAGGGAATCTGCAGCTTGCAGTGGAAGAGCTTCCAGAGGGGAGTCTAATGAGGGCAAACATTTGATGGTAGCAGCTTCCCTGCGGGAGATACTCTCTTTGCCAAAATCGCCTTATTATCCGCAGTTAAGTTACAATTCAGTACCCTATCCTAAAGCTTGCTGTTAGGAGGGAATCTGCAGCTTGCAGTGAAAGCGCTTCCAGAGGGGAGTCTAATGAGGGCAAACATTTGATGTTAGCAGCTTCCCTGCGGGAGATACTCTCTTTGCCAAAATCGCCTTATTAGCCGCAGTTAAGATACAATTCAGTACCCTATCCTAAAGCTTGCTGTTAGGAGGGAATCTGCAGCTTGCAGTGAAAGCGCTTCCAGAGGGGAGTCTAATGAGGGCAAACATTTGATGGTAGCAGCTTCCCTGCGGGAGATACTCTCTTTGCCAAAATCGCATTATTAGGCGAAAGTAAGATACAATTCAGTACCATATCCTAAAGCTTGCTGTTAGGAGGGAATCTGCAGCTTGCAGTGAAAGCGCTTCCAGAGGGGAGTCTAATGAGGGCAAACATTTGATGGTAGCAGCTTCCCTGCGGGAGATACTCTCTTTGCCAAAATCGCATTATTAGGCGAAAGTAAGTTACAATTCAGTACTCTATCCTAAAGCTTGCTGTTAGGAGGGAATCTGCAGCTTGCAGTGAAAGAGCTTCCAGAGGGGAGTCTAATGAGGGCAAACATTTGATGGTAGCAGCTTCCCTGCGGGAGATACTCTCTTTGCCAAAATCGCCTTATTATCCGCAGTTAAGTTACAATTCAGTACCCTATCCTAAAGCTTGCTGTTAGTAGGGAATCTGCAGCTTGCAGTGAAAGCGCTTCCAGAGGAGAGTCTAATGAGGGCAAATATTTGATGGTAGCAGCTTCCCTGCGGGAGATACTCTTTTTTCCAAAATCGCATTATTAGGCGAAAGTAAGTTACAATTCAGTACCCTATCCTAAAGCTTGCTGTTAGGAGGGAATCTGCAGCTTGCAGTGAAAGCGCTTCCAGAGGGGAGTCTAATGAGGGAAAACATTTGATGGTAGTAGCTTCCCTGCGGGAGATACTCTCTTTGCCAAAATCTCCTTATTAGCCGCAGTTAAGATACAATTCATTACCCTATCCTAAAGCTTGCTGTTAGGAGGGAATCTGCAGCTTGCAGTGAAAGCGCTTCCAGAGGGGAGTCTAATGAGGGCAAATATTTTATGGTAGCAGCTGCCCTGCGGGAGATACTCTCTTTGCCAAAATCGCATTATTAGGCGAAAGTAAGTTACAATTCAGTACCCTATCCTAAAGCTTGCTGTTAGGAGGGAATCTGCAGCTTGCAGAGAAAGCGCTTCCAGAGGGGAGTCTAACGAGGGCAAACGTTTGATGGTAGCAGCTTCCCTGCGGGAGATACTCTCTTTGCCAAAATCGCATTATTAGGCGAAAGTACGTTACAATTCAGGACCCTATCCTAAAGCTTGCTGTTAGGAGGGAATCTGCAGCTTGCAGTGAAAGCGCTTCCAGAGGGGAGTCTAATGAGGGCAAACATTTGATGTTAGCAGCTTCCCTGCGGGAGATACTCTCTTTGCCAAAATCGTCTTATTAGCTGTGGTTAAGTTACAATTCAGTACCCTATCCTAAAGCTTGCTGTTAGGAGGGAATCTGCAGCTTGCAGTGAAAGCGCTTCCAGAGGGGAGTCTAATGAGGGCAAGCATTTGATGGTAGCATCTTCCCTGCGGGAGATACTCTCTTTGCCAAAATCGCATTATTAGGCGAAAGTAAGTTACAATTCAGTACCATATCCTAAAGCTTGCTGTTAGGAGGGAATCTGCAGCTTGCAGTGAAAGCGCTTCCAGAGGGGAGTCTAACGAGGGCAAACGTTTGATGGTAGCAGCTTCCCTGCGGGAGATAATCTCTTTGCCAAAATCGCCTTATTATCCGCAGTTAAGTTACAATTCAGTACCCTATCCTAAAGCTTGCTGTTAGGAGGGAATCTGCAGCTTGCAGTGAAAGCGATTCCAGAGGGGAGTCTAATGAGGGCAAACATTTGATGGTAGCAGCTTCCCTGCGGGAGATATTCTCTTTGCCAAATTCGCCTTATTAGCCGCAGTTAAGTTACAATTCAGTACACTATCCTAAAGCTTGCTGTTAGGAGGGAATCTGCAGCTTGCAGTGAAAGCGCTTCCAGAGGGGAGTCTAATGAGGGCAAACATTTGATGGTAGCAGCTTCCCTGCGGGAGATACTCTCTTTGCCAAAATCGCATTATTAGGCGAAAGTAAGTTACAATTCAGTACTCTATCCTAAAGCTTGCTGTTAGGAGGGAATCTGCAGCTTGCAGTGAAAGAGCTTCCAGAGGGGAGTCTAATGAGGGCAAACATTTGATGGTAGCAGCTTCCCTGCGGGAGATAGTCTCTTTGCCAAAATCGCATTATTATCCGCAGTTAAGTTACAATTCAGTACCCTATCCTAAAGCTTGCTGTTAGTAGGGAATCTGCAGCTTGCAGTGAAAGCGCTTCCAGAGGAGAGTCTAATGAGGGCAAATATTTGATGGTAGCAGCTTCCCTGCGGGAGATACTCTTTTTTCCAAAATCGCATTATTAGGCGAAAGTAAGTTACAATTCAGTACCCTATCCTAAAGCTTGCTGTTAGGAGGGAATCTGCAGCTTGCAGTGAAAGCGCTTCCAGAGGGGAGTCTAATGAGGGCAAACATTTGATGGTAGCAGCTTCCCTGCGGGAGATAATCTCTTTGCCAAAATCGCCTTATTATCCGCAGTTAAGTTACAATTCAGGACCCTATCCTAAAGCTTGCTGTTAGGAGGGAATCTGCAGCTTGCAGTGAAAGCGCTTCCAGAGGGTAGTCTAATGAGGGCAAACATTTGATGGTAGCAGCTTCCCTGCGGGAGATATTCTCTTTGCCAAATTCGCCTTATTAGCCGCAGTTAAGATACAATTCAGTACCCTATCCTAAAGCTTGCTGTTAGGAGGGAATCTGCAGCTTGCAGTGAAAGCGCTTCCAGAGGGGAGTCTAATGAGGGCAAACATTTGATGTTAGCAGCTTCCCTGCGGGAGATACTCTCTTTGCCAAAATCGCATTATTGGGCGAAAGTAAGTTTCAATTCAGTACCCTATCCTAAAGCTTGCTGTTAGGAGGGAATCTGCAGCTTGCAGTGAAAGCGCTTCCGGAGGGGAGTCTAACGAGGGCAAACGTTTGATGGTAGCAGCTTCCCTGCGGGAGATTCTCTCTTTGCCAAAATCGCCTTATTAGCCGCAGTTAAGTTACAATTCAGTACCCTATCCTAAAGCTTGCTGTTAGGAGGGAATCTGCAGCTTGCAGTGAAAGAGCTTCCAGAGGGGAGTCTAATGAGGGCAAACATTTGATGGTAGCAGCTTCCCTGCGGGAGATAGTCTCTTTGCCAAAATCGCATTATTATCCGCAGTTAAGTTACAATTCAGGACCCTATCCTAAAGCTTGCTGTTAGGAGGGAATCTGCAGCTTGCAGTGAAAGCGCTTCCAGAGGGGAGTCTAATGAGGGCAAACATTTGATGGTAGCAGCTTCCCTGCGGGAGATATTCTCTTTGCCAAATTCGCCTTATTAGCCGCAGATAAGATACAATTCAGTACCCTATCCTAAAGCTTGCTGTTAGGAGGGAATCTGCAGCTTGCAGTGAAAGCGCTTCCAGAGGGGAGTCTAATGAGGGCAAACGTTTGATGGTAGCAGCTTCCCTGCGGGAGATACTCTCTTTGCCAAAATCGCATTATTAGGCGAAAGTAAGTTACAATTCAGTACCCTATCCTAAAGCTTGCTGTTAGGAGGGAATCTGCAGCTTGCAGTGAAAGCGCTTCCAGAGGGGAGTCTAATGAGGGCAAACATTTGATGGTAGCAGCTTCCCTGCGGGAGATACTCTCTTTGCCAAAATCGCATTATTAGGCGAAAGTAAGTTACAATTCAGTACTCTATCCTAAAGCTTGCTGTTAGGAGGGAATCTGCAGCTTGCAGTGAAAGAGCTTCCAGAGGGGAGTCTAAGGAGGGCAAACATTTGATGGTAGTAGCTTCCCTGCGGGAGATACTCTCTTTGCCAAAATCACCTTATTAGCCGCAGTTAAGATACAATTCATTACCCTATCCTAAAGCTTGCTGTTAGGAGGGAATCTGCAGCTTGCAGTGAAAGCGCTTCCAGAGGGGAGTCTAATGAGGGCAAATATTTTATGGTAGCAGCTGCCCTGCGGGAGATACTCTCTTTGCCAAAATCGCATTATTAGGCGAAAGTAAGTTACAATTCAGTACCCTATCCTAAAGCTTGCTGTTAAGAGGGAATCTGCAGCTTGCAGAGAAAGCGCTTCCAGAGGGGAGTCTAACGAGGGCAAACGTTTGATGGTAGCAGCTTCCCTGCGGGAGATACTCTCTTTGCCAAAATCGCATTATTAGGCGAAAGTACGTTACAATTCAGGACCCTATCCTAAAGCTTGCTGTTAGGAGGGAATCTGCAGCTTGCAGTGAAAGCGCTTCCAGAGGGGAGTCTAATGAGGGCAAACATTTGATGTTAGCAGCTTCCCTGCGGGAGATACTCTCTTTGCCAAAATCGTCTTATTAGCCGCAGTTAAGTTACAATTCAGTACCCTATCCTAAAGCTTGCTGTTAGGAGGGAATCTGCAGCTTGCAGTGAAAGCGCTTCCAGAGGGGAGTCTAATGAGGGCAAGCATTTGATGGTAGCATCTTCCCTGCGGGAGATACTCTCTTTGCCAAAATCGCATTATTAGGCGAAAGTAAGTTACAATTCAGTACCATATCCTAAAGCTTGCTGTTAGGAGGGAATCTGCAGCTTGCAGTGAAAGCGATTCCAGAGGGGAGTCTAATGAGGGCAAACATTTGATGGTAGCAGCTTCCCTGCGGGAGATATTCTCTTTGCCAAATTCGCCTTATTAGCCGCAGTTAAGTTACAATTCAGTACCCTATCCTAAAGCTTGCTGTTAGGAGGGAATCTGCAGCTTGCAGTGAAAGCGCTTCCAGAGGGGAGTCTAATGAGGGCAAACATTTGATGTTAGCAGCTTCCCTGCGGGAGATACTCTCTTTGCCAAAATCGCAATATTATGCGAAAGTAAGTTTCAATTCAGTACCCTATCCTAAAGCTTGCTGTTAGGAGGGAATCTGCAGCTTGCAGTGAAAGCGCTTCCGGAGGGGAGTCTAACGAGGGCAAACGTTTGATGGTAGCAGCTTCCCTGCGGGAGATTCTCTCTTTGCCAAAATCGCCTTATTAGCCGCAGTTAAGTTACAATTCAGTACCCTATCCTAAAGCTTGCTGTTAGGAGGGAATCTGCAGCTTGCAGTGAAAGAGCTTCCAGAGGGGAGTCTAATGAGGGCAAACATTTGATGGTAGCAGCTTCCCTGCGGGAGATAGTCTCTTTGACAAAATCGCCTTATTATCCGCAGTTAAGTTACAATTCAGGACCCTATCCTAAAGCTTGCTGTTAGGAGGGAATCTGCAGCTTGCAGTGAAAGCGCTTCCAGAGGGGAGTCTAATGAGGGCAAACGTTTGATGGTAACAGCTTCCCTGCGGGAGATACTCTCTTTGCCAAAATCGCCTTATTATCCGCAGTTAAGTTACAATTCAGTACCCTATCCTAAAGCTTGCTGTTAGTAGGGAATCTGCAGCTTGCAGTGAAAGCGCTTCCAGAGGAGAGTCTAATGAGGGCAAATATTTGATGGTAGCAGCTTCCCTGCGGGAGATACTCTTTTTTCCAAAATCGCATTATTAGGCGAAAGTAAGTTACAATTCAGTACCCTATCCTAAAGCTTGCTGTTAGGAGGGAATCTGCAGCTTGCAGTGAAAGCGCTTCCAGAGGGGAGTCTAAGGAGGGCAAACATTTGATGGTAGCAGCTTCCCTGCGGGAGATACTCTCTTTGCCAAAATCGCATTATTAGGCGAAAGTAAGTTACAATTCAGTACCCTATCCTAAAGCTTGCTGTTAGGAGGGAATCTGCAGCTTGCAGTGAAAGCGCTTCCAGAGGGGAGTCTAATGAGGGCAAACATTTGATGGTAGTAGCTTCCCTGCGGGAGATACTCTCTTTGCCAAAATCACCTTATTAGCCGCAGTTAAGATACAATTCATTACCCTATCCTAAAGCTTGCTGTTAGGAGGGAATCTGCAGCTTGCAGTGAAAGCGCTTCCAGAGGGGAGTCTAATGAGGGCAAATATTCTATGGTAGCAGCTGCCCTGCGGGAGATACTCTCTTTGCCAAAATCGCATTATTAGGCGAAAGTAAGTTACAATTCAGTACCCCATCCTAAAGCTTGCTGTTAGGAGGGAATCTGCAGCTTGCAGAGAAAGCGCTTCCAGAGGGGAGTCTAACGAGGGCAAACGTTTGATGGTAGCAGCTTCCCTGCGGGAGATACTCTCTTTGCCAAAATCGCATTATTAGGCGAAAGTACGTTACAATTCAGGACCCTATCCTAAAGCTTGCTGTTAGGAGGGAATCTGCAGCTTGCAGTGAAAGCGCTTCCAGAGGGGAGTCTAATGAGGGCAAACATTTGATGTTAGCAGCTTCCCTGCGGGAGATACTCTCTTTGCCAAAATCGCCTTATTAGCCGCAGTTAAGTTACAATTCAGTACCCTATCCTAAAGCTTGCTGTTAGGAGGGAATCTGCAGCTTGCAGTGAAAGCGCTTCCAGAGGGGAGTCTAATGAGGGCAAACATTTGATGGTAGCAGCTTCCCTGCGGGAGATACTCTCTTTGCCAAAATCGCATTATTAGGCGAAAGTAAGTTACAATTCAGTACCATATCCTAAAGCTTGCTGTTAGGAGGGAATCTGCAGCTTGCAGTGAAAGCGCTTCCAGAGGGGAGTCTAATGAGGGCAAACATTTGATGGTAGCAGCTTCCCTGCGGGAGATAATCTCTTTGCCAAAATCGCCTTATTATCCGCAGTTAAGTTACAATTCAGTACACTATCCTAAAGCTTGCTGTTAGGAGGGAATCTGCAGCTTGCAGTGAAAGCGCTTCCAGAGGGGAGTCTAATGAGGGCAAACATTTGATGGTAACAGCTTCCCTGCGGGAGATATTCTCTTTGCCATATTCGCCTTATTAGCCGCAGTTAAGTTACAATTCAGTACACTATCCTAAAGCTTGCTGTTAGGAGGGAATCTGCAGCTTGCAGTGAAAGCGCTTCCAGAGGGGAGTCTAATGAGGGCAAACATTTGATGGTAGCAGCTTCCCTGCGGGAGATACTCTCTTTGCCAAAATCGCAATATTATGCGAAAGTAAGTTTCAATTCAGTACCCTATCCTAAAGCTTGCTGTTAGGAGGGAATCTGCAGCTTGCAGTGAAAGCGCTTCCGGAGGGGAGTCTAACGAGGGTAAACGTTTGATGGTAGCAGCTTCCCTGCGGGAGATACTCTCTTTGCCAAAATCGCATTATTAGGCGAAAGTAAGTTACAATTCAGTACCCTATCCTAAAGCTTGCTGTTAGGAGGGAATCTGCAGCTTGCAGTGAAAGCGATTCCAGAGGGGAGTCTAATGAGGGCAAACATTTGATGGTAGCAGCTTCCCTGCGGGAGATATTCTCTTTGCCAAATTCGCCTTATTAGCCGCAGTTAAGTTACAATTCAGTACCCTATCCTAAAGCTTGCTGTTAGGAGGGAATCTACAGCTTGCAGTGAAAGCGCTTCCAGAGGGGAGTCTAATGAGGGCAAACATTTGATGTTAGCAGCTTCCCTGCGGGAGATACTCTCTTTGCCAAAATCGCATTATTAGGCGAAAGTAAGTTACAATTCAGTACCCTATCCTAAAGCTTGCTGTTAGGAGGGAATCTGCAGCTTGCAGTGAAAGCTCTTCCGGAGGGGAGTCTAATGAGGGCAAACATTTGATGGTAGCAGCTTCCCTGCGGGAGATACTCTCTTTGCCAAAATCGCATTATTAGGCGAAAGTAAGTTACAATCCAGTACCCTATCTAAAATCTTGCTATTAGGAGGGAATCTGCAGCTTGCAGTGAAAGCGCTTCCAGAGGGGAGTCTAATGAGGGCAAACATTTGATGGTAGCAGCTTCCCTGCGGGAGATAGTCTCTTTGCCAAAATCGCCTTATTAGCCGCAGTTAAGTTACAATTCAGTACCCTATCCTAAAGATTGCTGTTAGGAGGGAATCTGCAGCTTGCAGTGAAAGCGCTTCCAGAGGGTAGTCTAACGAGGGCAAACATTTGATGGTAGCAGCTTCCCTGCGGGAGATACTCTCTTTGCCAAAATCGCATTATTAGGCGAAAGTAAGTTACAATTCAGTACCCTATCCTAAAGCTTGCTGTTAGGAGGGAATCTGCAGCTTGCAGTGAAAGCGCTTCCAGAGGGGAGTCTAACGAGGGCAAACGTTTGATGGTAGCAGCTTCCCTGCGGGAGATAGTCTCTTTGCCAAAATCGCATTATTAGGCGAAAGTAAGTTACAATTCAGTACCCTATCCTAAAGCTTGCTGTTAGGAGGGAATCTGCAGCTTGCAGTGAAAGCGCTTCCATAGGGGAGTCTAACGAGGGCAAACGTTTGATGTTAGCAGCTTCCCTGCGGGAGATACTCTCTTTGCCAAAATCGCCTTATTAGCCGCAGTTAAGTTACAATTCAGTACCCTATGCTAAAGCTTGCGGTTAGGAGGGAATCTGCAGCTTGCAGTGAAAGCGCTTCCAGAGGGGAGTCTAATGAGGGCAAACATTTGATGGTAGCAGCTTCCCTGCGGGAGATACTCTCTTTGCCAAAATCGCCTTATTATCCGCAGTTAAGTTACAATTCAGTACCCTATCCTAAAGCTTGCTGTTAGGAGGGAATCTGCAGCTTGCAGTGAAAGCGCTTCCAGAGGGGAGTCTAATGAGGGGAAGCATTTGATGGTAGCAGCTTCCCTGCGGGAGATACTCTCTTTGCCAAAATCGCATTATTAGGCGAAAGTAAGTTACAATTCAGTACCCTATCCTAAAGCTTGCTGTTAGGAGGGAATCTGCAGCTTGCAGTGAAAGCGCTTCCAGAGGGGAGTCTAACGAGGGCAAATATTTGATGGTAGCAGCTTCCCTGCGGGAGATACTCTCTTTCCCAAAATCGCATTATTAGGCGAAAGTAAGTTACAATTCAGTACCCTATCCTAAAGCTTGCTGTTAGGAGGGAATCTGCAGCTTGCAGAGAAAGCGCTTCCAGAGGGGAGTCTAACGAGGGTAAACGTTTGATGGTAGCAGCTTCCCTGCGGGAGATACTCTCTTTGCCAAAATCGCATTATTAGGCGAAAGTACGTTACAATTCAGGACCCTATCCTAAAGCTTGCTGTTAGGAGGGAATCTGCAGCTTGCAGTGAAAGCGCTTCCGGAGGGGAGTCTAATGAGGGCAAACATTTGATGGTAGCAGCTTCCCTGCGGGAGATACTCTCTTTGCCAAAATCGCATTATTAGGCGAAAGTAAGTTACAATTCAGTACCCTATCCTAAAGCTTGCTGTTAGGAGGGAATCTGCAGCTTGCAGTGAAAGCGCTTCCAGAGGGGAGTCTAATGAGGGCAAACATTTGATGTTAGCAGCTTCCCTGCGGGAGATAATCTCTTTGCCAAAATCGCCTTATTATCCGCAGTTAAGTTACAATTCAGGACCCTATCCTAAAGCTTGCTGTTAGGAGGGAATCTGCAGCTTGCAGTGAAAGCGCTTCCAGAGGGGAGTCTAATGAGGGCAAACATTTGATGGTAGCAGCTTCCCTGCGGGAGATACTCTCTTTGCCAAAATCGCATTAGTAGGCGAAAGTAAGTTATAATTCAGTACCCTATCCTAAAGCTTGCTGTTAGGAGGGAATCTGCAGCTTGCAGTGAAAGCGCTTCCAGAGGGGAGTCTAACGAGGGCAAACGTTTGATGGTAGCAGCTTCCCTGCGGGAGATAGTCTCTTTGCCAAAATCGCATTATTAGGCGAAAGTAAGTTACAATTCAGTACCCTATCCTAAAGCTTGCTGTTAGGAGGGAATCTGCAGCTTGCAGTGAAAGCGCTTCCAGAGGGGAGTCTAATGAAGGCAAACATTTGATGGTAGCAGCTTCCCTGCGGGAGATACTCTCTTTGCCAAAATCGCATTATTAGCCGAAAGTAAGTTACAATTCAGTACCCTATCCTAAAGCTTGCTGTTAGGAGGGAATCTGCAGCTTGCAGTGAAAGCGCTTCCAGAGGGGAGTCTAATGAGGGCAAACATTTGATGGTAGCAGCTTCCCTGCGGGAGATACGCTCTTTGCCAAAATCGCCTTATTATCCGCAGTTAAGTTACAATTCAGTACACAATCCTAAAGCTTGCTGTTAGGAGGGAATCTGCAGCTTGCAGTGAAAGCGCTTCCAGAGGGGAGTCTAATGAGGGGAAGCATTTGATGGTAGCAGCTTCCCTGCGGGAGATACTCTCTTTGCCAAAATCGCATTATTAGGCGAAAGTAAGTTACAATTCAGTACCCTATCCTAAAGCTTGCTGTTAGGAGGGAATCTGCAGCTTGCAGTGAAAGCGCTTCCAGAGGGGAGTCTAATGAGGGCAAACATTTGATGGTAGCAGCTGCCCTGCGGGAGATACTCTCTTTGCCAAAATCGCCTTATTAGGCGAAAGTAAGTTACAATTCAGTACCCTATCCTAAAGCTTGCTGTTAGGAGGGAATCTGCAGCTTGCAGAGAAAGCGCTTCCAGAGGGGAGTCTAACGAGGGCAAACGTTTCATGGTAGCAGCTTCCCTGCGGGAGATACTCTCTTTGCCAAAATCGCATTATTAGGCGAAAGTACGTTACAATTCAGGACCCTATCCTAAAGCTTGCTGTTAGGAGGGAATCTGCAGCTTGCAGTGAAAGCGCTTCCAGAGGGGAGTCTAATGAAGGCAAACATTTGATGTTAGCAGCTTCCCTGCGGGAGATACTCTCTTTGCCAAAATCGCCTTATTAGCCGCAGTTAAGTTACAATTCAGTACCCTATGCTAAAGCTTGCGGTTAGGAGGGAATCTGCAGCTTGCAGTGAAAGCGCTTCCAGAGGGGAGTCTAATGAGGGCAAACATTTGATGGTAGCAGCTTCCCTGCGGGAGATACTCTCTTTGCCAAAATCGCATTATTAGGCGAAAGTAAGTTACAATTCAGTACCCTATCCTAAAGCTTGCTGTTAGGAGGGAATCTGCAGCTTGCAGTGAAAGCGCTTCCAGAGGGGAGTCTAATGAGGGCAAACATTTGATGGTAGCAGCTTCCCTGCGGGAGATACTCTCTTTGCCAAAATCGCCTTATTATCCGCAGTTAAGTTACAATTCAGTACCCTATCCTAAAGCTTGCTGTTAGGAGGGAATCTGCAGCTTGCAGTGAAAGCGCTTCCAGAGGGGAGTCTAATGAGGGGAAGCATTTGATGGTAGCAGCTTCCCTGCGGGAGATACTCTCTTTGCCAAAATCGCATTATTAGGCGAAAGTAAGTTACAATTCAGTACCCTATCCTAAAGCTTGCTGTTAGGAGGGAATCTGCAGCTTGCAGTGAAAGCGCTTCCAGAGGGGAGTCTAACGAGGGCAAATATTTGATGGTAGCAGCTTCCCTGCAGGAGATACTCTCTTTCCCAAAATCGCATTATTAGGCGAAAGTAAGTTACAATTCAGTACCCTATCCTAAAGCTTGCTGTTAGGAGGGAATCTGCAGCTTGCAGAGAAAGCGCTTCCAGAGGGGAGTCTAACGAGGGTAAACGTTTGATGGTAGCAGCTTCCCTGCGGGAGATACTCTCTTTGCCAAAATCGCATTATTAGGCGAAAGTACGTTACAATTCAGGACCCTATCCTAAAGCTTGCTGTTAGGAGGGAATCTGCAGCTTGCAGTGAAAGCGCTTCCGGAGGGGAGTCTAATGAGGGCAAACATTTGATGGTAGCAGCTTCCCTGCGGGAGATACTCTCTTTGCCAAAATCGCATTATTAGGCGAAAGTAAGTTACAATTCAGTACCCTATCCTAAAGCTTGCTGTTAGGAGGGAATCTGCAGCTTGCAGTGAAAGCGCTTCCAGAGGGGAGTCTAATGAGGGCAAACATTTGATGGTAGCAGCTTCCCTGCGGGAGATAATCTCTTTGCCAAAATCGCCTTATTATCCGCAGTTAAGTTACAATTCAGGACCCTATCCTAAAGCTTGCTGTTAGGAGGGAATCTGCAGCTTGCAGTGAAAGCGCTTCCAGAGGGGAGTCTAATGAGGGCAAACATTTGATGGTAGCAGCTTCCCTGCGGGAGATACTCTCTTTGCCAAAATCGCATTAGTAGGCGAAAGTAAGTTACAATTCAGTACCCTATCCTAAAGCTTGCTGTTAGGAGGGAATCTGCAGCTTGCAGTGAAAGCGCTTCCAGAGGGGAGTCTAATGAGGGCAAACATTTGATGGTAGCAGCTTCCCTGCGGGAGATACGCTCTTTGCCAAAATCGCCTTATTATCCGCAGTTAAGTTACAATTCAGTACACAATCCTAAAGCTTGCTGTTAGGAGGGAATCTGCAGCTTGCAGTGAAAGCGCTTCCAGAGGGGAGTCTAATGAGGGGAAGCATTTGATGGTAGCAGCTTCCCTGCGGGAGATACTCTCTTTGCCAAAATCGCATTATTAGGCGAAAGTAAGTTACAATTCAGTACCCTATCCTAAAGCTTGCTGTTAGGAGGGAATCTGCAGCTTGCAGTGAAAGCGCTTCCAGAGGGGAGTCTAATGAGGGCAAACATTTGATGGTAGCAGCTGCCCTGCGGGAGATACTCTCTTTGCCAAAATCGCCTTATTAGGCGAAAGTAAGTTGCAATTCAGTACTCTATCCTAAAGCTTGCTGTTAGGAGGGAATCTGCAGCTTGCAGAGAAAGCGCTTCCAGAGGGGAGTCTAACGAGGGCAAACGTTTGATGGTAGCAGCTTCCCTGCGGGAGATACTCTCTTTGCCAAAATCGCATTATTAGGCGAAAGTACGTTACAATTCAGGACCCTATCCTAAAGCTTGCTGTTAGGAGGGAATCTGCAGCTTGCAGTGAAAGCGCTTCCGGAGGGGAGTCTAATGAGGGCAAACATTTGATGGTAGCAGCTTCCCTGCGGGAGATACTCTCTTTGCCAAAATCGCATTATTAGGCGAAAGTAAGTTACAATTCAGTACCCTATCCTAAAGCTTGCTGTTAGGAGGGAATCTGCAGCTTGCAGTGAAATCGCTTCCAGAGGGGAGTCTAATGAGGGCAAACATTTGATGGTAGCAGCTTCCCTGCGGGAGATACTCTCTTTGCCAAAATCGCATTATTAGGCGAAAGTAAGTTACAATTCAGTACCCTATCCTAAAGCTTGCTATTATGAGGGAATCTGCAGCTTGCAGTCAAAGCGCTTCCAGAGGGGAGTCTAATGAGGGCAAACATTTGATGGTAGCAGCTTCCCTGCGGGAGATATTCTCTTTGCCAAAATCGCCTTATTAGCCGCAGTTAAGTTACAATTCAGTACCCTATCCTAAAGCTTGCTGTTAGGAGGGAATCTGCAGCTTGCAGTGAAAGAGCTTCCAGAGGGTAGTCTAACGAGGGCAAACATTTGATGGTAGCAGCTTCCCTGCGGGAGATACTCTCTTTGCCAAAATCGCATTATTAGGCGTAAGTAAGTTACAATTCAGTACCCTATCCTAAAGCTTGCTGTTAGGAGGGAATCTGCAGCTTGCAGTGAAAGCGCTTCCAGAGGGGAGTCTAAGGAGGGCAAATATTTGATGGTAGCAGCTTCCCTGCGGGAGATATTCTCTTTGCCAAAATCGCATTAGTAGGCGAAAGTAAGTTATAATTCAGTACCCTATCCTAAAGCTTGCTGTTAGGAGGGAATCTGCAGCTTGCAGTGAAAGCTCTTCCAGAGGGGAGTCTAACGAGGGCAAACATTTGATGGTAGCAGCTTCCCTGCGGGAGATACTCTCTTTGCCAAAATCGCATTATTAGGCGAAAGTAAGTTACAATTCAGTACCCTATCCTAAAGCTTGCTGTTAGGAGGGAATCTGCAGCTTGCAGTGAAAGCGCTTCCAGAGGGGAGTCTAATGAAGGCAAACATTTGATGGTAGCAGCTTCCCTGCGGGAGATACTCTCTTTGCCAAAATCGCCTTATTAGCCGCAGTTAAGATACAATTCAGTACCCTATGCTAAAGCTTGCGGTTAGGAGGGAATCTGCAGCTTGCAGTGAAAGCGCTTCCAGAGGGTAGTCTAATGAGGGCAAACATTTGATGGTAGCAGCTTCCCTGCGGGAGATACTCTCTTTGCCAAAATCGCCTTATTATCCGCAGTTAAGTTACAATTCAGTACACAATCCTAAAGCTTGCTGTTAGGAGGGAATCTGCAGCTTGCAGTGAAAGCGCTTCCAGAGGGGAGTCTAATGAGGGGAAGCATTTGATGGTAGCAGCTTCCCTGCGGGAGATACTCTCTTTGCCAAAATCGCATTATTAGGCGAAAGTAAGTTACAATTCAGTACCCTATCCTAAAGCTTGCTGTTAGGAGGGAATCTGCAGCTTGCAGTGAAAGCGCTTCCAGAGGGGAGTCTAACGAGGGCAAATATTTGATGGTAGCAGCTTCCCTGCGGGAGATACTCTCTTTGCCAAAATCGCATTATTAGGCGAAAGTAAGTTACAATTCAGTACCCTATCCTAAAGCTTGCTGTTAGGAGGGAATCTGCAGCTTGCAGTGAAAGCGCTTCCAGAGGGGAGTCTAATGAGGGCAAACATTTGATGGTAGCAGCTGCCCTGCGGGAGATACTCTCTTTGCCAAAATCGCCTTATTAGGCGAAAGTAAGTTACAATTCAGTACCCTATCCTAAAGCTTGCTGTTAGGAGGGAATCTGCAGCTTGCAGAGAAAGCGCTTCCAGAGGGGAGTCTAACGAGGGCAAACGTTTGATGGTAGCAGCTTCCCTGCGGGAGATACTCTCTTTGCCAAAATCGCATTATTAGGCGAAAGTACGTTACAATTCAGGACCCTATCCTAAAGCTTGCTGTTAGGAGGGAATCTGCAGCTTGCAGTGAAAGCGCTTCCAGAGGGGAGTCTAATGAGGGCAAACATTTGATGGTAGCAGCTTCCCTGCGGGAGATACTCTCTTTGCCAAAATCGTCTTTTTAGGCGAAAGTAAGTTACAATTCAGTACCCTATCCTAAAGCTTGCTGTTAGGAGGGAATCTGCAGCTTGCAGTGAAAGCGCTTCCAGAGGGGAGTCTAACGAGGGCAAACGTTTGATGGTAGCAGCTTCCCTGCGGGAGATACTCTCTTTGCCAAAATCGCATTATTAGGCGAAAGTAAGTTACAATTCAGTACCCTATCCTAAAGCTTGCTGTTAGGAGGGAATCTGCAGCTTGCAGTGAAAGCGCTTCCAGAGGGGAGTCTAATGAGGGCAAACATTTGATGTTAGCAGCTTCCCTGCGGGAGTTATTCTCTTTGCCAAAATCGCCTTATTAGCCGCAGTTAAGTTACAATTCAGTACCCTATCCTAAAGCTTGCTGTTAGGAGGGAATCTACAGCTTGCAGTGAAAGCGCTTCCAGAGGGGAGTCTAATGAGGGCAAACATTTGATGGTAGCAGCTTCCCTGCGGGAGATACTCTCTTTGCCAAAATCGCATTATTAGGCGAAAGTAAGTTACAATTCAGTACCCTATCCTAAAGCTTGCTGTTAGGAGGGAATCTGCAGCTTGCAGTGAAAGCGCTTCCAGAGGGGAGTCTAAGGAGGGCAAATATTTGATGGTAGCAGCTTCCCTGCGGGAGATATTCTCTTTGCCAAAATCGCATTATTAGGCGAAAGTAATTTACAATTCAGTACCCTATGCTAAAGCTTGCTGTTAGGAGGGAATCTGCAGCTTGCAGTCAAAGCGCTTCCAGAGGGGAGTCTAATGAGGGCAAACATTTGATGGTAGCAGCTTCCCTGCGGGAGATACTCTCTTTCCCAAAATCGCCTTATTAGCCGCAGTTAAATTACAATTCAGTACCCTATCCTAAAGCTTGCTGTTAGGAGGGAATCTGCAGCTTGCAGTGAAAGCGCTTCCAGAGGGGAGTCTAACGAGGGCAAACATTTGATGGTAGCAGCTTCCCTGCGGTAGATACTCTCTTTCCCAGAATCGCATTATTAGGCGAAAGTAAGTTACAATTCAGTACCCTATCCTAAAGCTTGCTGTTAGGAGGGAATCTGCAGCTTGCAGTGAAAGCGCTTCCAGAGGGGAGTCTAATGAGGGCAAACATTTGATGGTAGCAGCTTCCCTGCGGGAGATATTCTCTTTGCCAAAATCGCCTTATTAGCCGCAGATAAGTTACAATTCAGTACCCTATCCTAAAGCTTGCTGTTAGGAGGGAATCTGCAGCTTGCAGTGAAAGCACTTCCAGAGGGGAGTCTAACGAGGGCAAACGTTTGATGGTAGCAGCTTCCCTGCGGGAGATACTCTCTTTGCCAAAATCGCATTATTAGGCGAAAGTAAGTTACAATTCAGTACCCTATCCTAAAGCTTGCTGTTAGGAGGGAATCTGCAGCTTGCAGTGAAAGCGCTTCCCGAGGGGAGTCTAATGAAGGCAAACTTTTGATGTTAGCAGCTTCCCTGCGGGAGATACTCTCTTTGCCAAAATCGCCTTATTAGCCGCAGTTAAGATACAATTCAGTACCCTATCCTAAAGCTTGCGGTTAGGAGGGAATCTGCAGCTTGCAGTGAAAGCGCTTCCAGAGGGGAGTCTAATGAGGGCAAACATTTGATGGTAGCAGCTTCCCTGCGGGAGATACTCTCTTTGCCAAAGTCGCATTATTATGCGAAAGTAAGTTACAATTCAGTACCCTATCCTAAAGCTTGCTGTTAGGAGGGAATCTGCAGCTTGCAGTGAAAGCGCTTCCAGAGGGGAGTCTAATGAGGGCAAACATTTGATGGTAGCAGCTTCCCTGCGGGAGATACTCTCTTTGCCAAAATCTCCTTATTATCCGCAGTTAAGTTACAATTCAGTACCCTATCCTAAAGCTTGCTGTTAGGAGGGAATCTGCAGCTTGCAGTGAAAGCGCTTCCAGAGGGGAGTCTAATGAGGGCAAACATTTGATGGTAGCAGCTTCCCTGCGGGAGATACTCTTTTTTCCAAAATCGCATTATTAGGCGAAAGTAAGTTACAATTCAGTACCCTATCCTAAAGCTTGCTGTTAGGAGGGAATCTGCAGCTTGCAGTGAAAGCGCTTCCAGAGGGGAGTCTAACGAGGGCAAACATTTGATGGTAGCA
Organism: Phaenicophaeus curvirostris; assembly: GCF_032191515.1. NCBI lineage: Eukaryota > Metazoa > Chordata > Aves > Cuculiformes > Cuculidae > Phaenicophaeus > Phaenicophaeus curvirostris. Next base: position 131,807 of record NW_027206824.1, read on the forward strand.
GCTTCCCTGCGGGAGATACTCTCTTTGCCAAAATCGCCTTATTAGGCGAAAGTAAGTTACAATTCAGTACCCTATCCTAAAGCTTGCTGTTAGGAGGGAATCTGCAGCTTGCAGTGAAAGCGCTTCCAGAGGGGAGTCTAATGAGGGCAAACATTTGATGTTAGCAGCTTCCCTGCAGGAGATACTCTCTTTGCCAAAATCGCATTATTAGGCGAAAGTAAGTTACAATTCAGTACCCTATCCTAAAGCTTGCTGTTAGGAGGGAATCTGCAGCTTGCAGTGAAAGCGCTTCCAGAGGGGAGTCTAATGAGGGCAAACATTTGATGTTAGCAGCTTCCCTGCGGGAGATATTCTCTTTGCCAAAATCGCCTTATTAGCCGCAGTTAAGTTACAATACAGTACCCTATCCTAAAGCTTGCTGTTAGGAGGGAATCTGCAGCTTGCAGTGAAAGCGCTTCCAGAGGGGAGTCTAATGAGGGCAAACATTTGATGGTAGCAGCTTCCCTGCGGGAGATACTTTCTTTGCCAAAATCGCATTATTAGGCGAAAGTAAGTTACAATTCAGTACCCTATCCTAAAGCTTGCTGTTAGGAGGGAATCTGCAGCTTGCAGTGAAAGAGCTTCCAGAGGGGAGTCTAATGAGGGCAAACATTTGATGGTAGCAGCTTCCCTGCGGGAGATACTCTCTTTGCCAAAATCGCCTTATTATCCGCAGTTAAGTTACAATTCAGTACCCTATCCTAAAGCTTGCTGTTAGGAGGGAATCTGCAGCTTGCAGTGAAAGCGCTTCCAGAGGGGAGTCTAATGAGGGCAAACATTTGATGGTAGCAGCTTCCCTGCGGGAGATAGTCTCTTTGCCAAAATCGCATTATTAGCCGCAGTTAAGTTACAATTCAGTACCCTATCCTAAAGCTTGCTGTTAGGAGGGAATCTGCAGCTTGCAGTGAAAGCGCTTCCAGCGGGGAGTCTAATGAGGGCATACATTTGATGGTAGCAGCTTCCCTGCGGGAGATACTCTCTTTGCCAAAATCGCATTATTAGGCGAAAGTAAGTTACAATTCAGTACCCTATCCTAAAGCTTGCTGTTAGGAGGGAATCTGCAGCTTGCAGTGAAAGCGCTTCCAGAGGGGAGTCTAATGAGGGCAAACATTTGATGGTAGTAGCTTCCCTGCGGGAGATACTCTCTTTGCCAAAATCGCCTTATTAGCCGCAGTTAAGATACAATTCATTACCCTATCCTAAAGCTTGCTGTTAGGAGGGAATCTGCAGCTTGCAGTGAAAGCGCTTCCAGAGGGGAGTCTAATGAGGGCAAACATTTGATGTTAGCAGCTTCCCTGCGGGAGATACTCTCTTTGCCAAAATCGCCTTATTAGCCGCAGTTAAGTTACAATTCAGTACCCTATCCTAAAGCTTGCTGTTAGGAGGGAATCTGCAGCTTGCAGAGAAAGCGCTTCCAGAGGGGAGTCTAACGAGGGCAAACGTTTGATGGTAGCAGCTTCCCTGCGGGAGATACTCTCTTTGCCAAAATCGCATTATTAGGCGAAAGTACGTTACAATTCAGGACCCTATCCTAAAGCTTGCTGTTAGGAGGGAATCTGCAGCTTGCAGTGAAAGCGCTTCCAGAGGGGAGTCTAATGAGGGCAAACATTTGATGGTAGCAGCTTCCCTGCGGGAGATACTCTCTTTGCCAAAATCGTCTTTTTAGGCGAAAGTAAGTTACAATTCAGTACCCTATCCTAAAGCTTGCTGTTAGGAGGGAATCTGCAGCTTGCAGTGAAAGCGCTTCCAGAGGGGAGTCTAACGAGGGCAAACGTTTGATGGTAGCAGCTTCCCTGCGGGAGATACTCTCTTTGCCAAAATCGCATTATTAGGCGAAAGTAAGTTACAATTCAGTACCCTATCCTAAAGCTTGCTGTTAGGAGGGAATCTGCAGCTTGCAGTGAAAGCGCTTCCAGAGGGGAGTCTAATGAGGGCAAACATTTGATGTTAGCAGCTTCCCTGCGGGAGTTATTCTCTTTGCCAAAATCGCCTTATTAGCCGCAGTTAAGTTACAATTCAGTACCCTATCCTAAAGCTTGCTGTTAGGAGGGAATCTACAGCTTGCAGTGAAAGCGCTTCCAGAGGGGAGTCTAATGAGGGCAAACATTTGATGGTAGCAGCTTCCCTGCGGGAGATACTCTCTTTGCGAAAATCGCATTATTAGGCGAAAGTAAGTTACAATTCAGTACCCTATCCTAAAGCTTGCTGTTAGGAGGGAATCTGCAGCTTGCAGTGAAATCGCTTCCAGAGGGGAGTCTAATGAGGGCAAACATTTGATGGTAGCAGCTTCCCTGCGGGAGATACTCTCTTTGCCAAAATCGCATTATTAGGCGAAAGTAATTTACAATTCAGTACCCTATGCTAAAGCTTGCTGTTAGGAGGGAATCTGCAGCTTGCAGTGAAAGCGCTTCCAGAGGGGAGTCTAATGAGGGCAAACATTTGATGGTAGCAGCTTCCCTGCGGGAGATACTCTCTTTCCCAAAAGCGCCTTATTAGCCGCAGTTAAATTACAATTCAGTACCCTATCCTAAAGCTTGCTGTTAGGAGGGAATCTGCAGCTTGCAGTGAAAGCGCTTCCAGAGGGGAGTCTAACGAGGGCAAACATTTGATGGTAGCAGCTTCCCTGCGGTAGATACTCTCTTTCCCAGAATCGCATTTTTAGGCGAAAGTAAGTTACAATTCAGTACCCTATCCTAAAGCTTGCTGTTAGGAGGGAATCTGCAGCTTGCAGTGAAAGCGCTTCCAGAGGGGAGTCTAATGAGGGCAAACATTTGATGGTAGCAGCTTCCCTGCGGGAGATATTCTCTTTGCCAAAATCGCCTTATTAGCCGCAGATAAGTTACAATTCAGTACCCTATCCTAAAGCTTGCTGTTAGGAGGGAATCTGCAGCTTGCAGTGAAAGCACTTCCAGAGGGGAGTCTAACGAGGGCAAACGTTTGATGGTAGCAGCTTCCCTGCGGGAGATACTCTCTTTGCCAAAATCGCATTATTAGGCGAAAGTAAGTTACAATTCAGTACCCTATCCTAAAGCTTGCTGTTAGGAGGGAATCTGCAGCTTGCAGTGAAAGCGCTTCCCGAGGGGAGTCTAATGAAGGCAAACTTTTGATGTTAGCAGCTTCCCTGCGGGAGATACTCTCTTTGCCAAAATCGCCTTATTAGCCGCAGTTAAGATACAATTCAGTACCCTATCCTAAAGCTTGCGGTTAGGAGGGAATCTGCAGCTTGCAGTGAAAGCGCTTCCAGAGGGGAGTCTAATGAGGGCAAACATTTGATGGTAGCAGCTTCCCTGCGGGAGATACTCTCTTTGCCAAAGTCGCATTATTATGCGAAAGTAAGTTACAATTCAGTACCCTATCCTAAAGCTTGCTGTTAGGAGGGAATCTGCAGCTTGCAGTGAAAGCGCTTCCAGAGGGGAGTCTAATGAGGGCAAACATTTGATGGTAGCAGCTTCCCTGCGGGAGATACTCTCTTTGCCAAAATCTCCTTATTATCCGCAGTTAAGTTACAATTCAGTACCCTATCCTAAAGCTTGCTGTTAGGAGGGAATCTGCAGCTTGCAGTGAAAGCGCTTCCAGAGGGGAGTCTAATGAGGGCAAACATTTGATGGTAGCAGCTTCCCTGCGGGAGATACTCTTTTTTCCAAAATCGCATTATTAGGCGAAAGTAAGTTACAATTCAGTACCCTATCCTAAAGCTTGCTGTTAGGAGGGAATCTGCAGCTTGCAGTGAAAGCGCTTCCAGAGGGGAGTCTAACGAGGGCAAACATTTGATGGTAGCAGCTTCCCTGCGGGAGATACTCTCTTTGCCAAAATCGCATTATTAGGCGAAAGTAAGTTACAATTCAGTACCCTATCCTAAAGCTTGCTGTTAGGAGGGAATCTGCAGCTTGCAGTGAAAGCGCTTCCAGAGGGGAGTCTAATGAGGGCAAACATTTGATGTTAGCAGCTTCCCTGCGGGAGATACTCTTTTTTCCAAAATCGCATTATTAGGCGAAAGTAAGTTACAATTCAGTACCCTATCCTAAAGCTTGCTGTTAGGAGGGAATCTGCAGCTTGCAGTGAAAGCGCTTCCAGAGGGGAGTCTAACGAGGGCAAACATTTGATGGTAGCAGCTTCCCTGCGGGAGATACTCTCTTTGCCAAAATCGCCTTATTAGGCGAAAGTAAGTTACAATTCAGTACCCTATCCTAAAGCTTGCTGTTAGGAGGGAATCTGCAGCTTGCAGTGAAAGCGCTTCCAGAGGGGAGTCTAATGAGGGCAAACATTTGATGTTAGCAGCTTCCCTGCAGGAGATACTCTCTTTGCCAAAATCGCATTATTAGGCGAAAGTAAGTTACAATTCAGTACCCTATCCTAAAGCTTGCTGTTAGGAGGGAATCTGCAGCTTGCAGTGAAAGCGCTTCCAGAGGGGAGTCTAATGAGGGCAAACATTTGATGTTAGCAGCTTCCCTGCGGGAGATATTCTCTTTGCCAAAATCGCCTTATTAGCCGCAGTTAAGTTACAATACAGTACCCTATCCTAAAGCTTGCTGTTAGGAGGGAATCTGCAGCTTGCAGTGAAAGCGCTTCCAGAGGGGAGTCTAATGAGGGCAAACATTTGATGGTAGCAGCTTCCCTGCGGGAGATACTTTCTTTGCCAAAATCGCATTATTAGGCGAAAGTAAGTTACAATTCAGTACCCTATCCTAAAGCTTGCTGTTAGGAGGGAATCTGCAGCTTGCAGTGAAAGAGCTTCCAGAGGGGAGTCTAATGAGGGCAAACATTTGATGGTAGCAGCTTCCCTGCGGGAGATACTCTCTTTGCCAAAATCGCCTTATTATCCGCAGTTAAGTTACAATTCAGTACCCTATCCTAAAGCTTGCTGTTAGGAGGGAATCTGCAGCTTGCAGTGAAAGCGCTTCCAGAGGGGAGTCTAATGAGGGCAAACATTTGATGGTAGCAGCTTCCCTGCGGGAGATAGTCTCTTTGCCAAAATCGCATTATTAGCCGCAGTTAAGTTACAATTCAGTACCCTATCCTAAAGCTTGCTGTTAGGAGGGAATCTGCAGCTTGCAGTGAAAGCGCTTCCAGCGGGGAGTCTAATGAGGGCATACATTTGATGGTAGCAGCTTCCCTGCGGGAGATACTCTCTTTGCCAAAATCGCATTATTAGGCGAAAGTAAGTTTCAATTCAGTACCCTATCCTAAAGCTTGCTGTTAGGAGGGAATCTGCAGCTTGCAGTGAAAGCGCTTCCAGAGGGGAGTCTAATGAGGGCAAACATTTGATGGTAGTAGCTTCCCTGCGGGAGATACTCTCTTTGCCAAAATCGCCTTATTAGCCGCAGTTAAGATACAATTCATTACCCTATCCTAAAGCTTGCTGTTAGGAGGGAATCTGCAGCTTGCAGTGAAAGCGCTTCCAGAGGGGAGTCTAATGAGGGCAAACATTTGATGTTAGCAGCTTCCCTGCGGGAGATACTCTCTTTGCCAAAATCGCCTTATTAGCCGCAGTTAAGTTACAATTCAGTACCCTATCCTAAAGCTTGCTGTTAGGAGGGAATCTGCAGCTTGCAGTGAAAGTGCTTCCAGAGGGGAGTCTAATGAGGGCAAACATTTGATGGTAGCAGCTTCCCTGCGGGAGATACTCTCTTTGCCAAAATCGCAATATTATGCGAAAGTAAGTTTCAATTCAGTACCCTCTCCTAAAGCTTGCTGTTAGGAGGGAATCTGCAGCTTGCAGTGAAAGCGCTTCCGGAGGGGAGTCTAACGAGGGTAAACGTTTGATGGTAGCAGCTTCCCTGCGGGAGATACTCTCTTTGCCAAAATCGCATTATTAGCTGCAGTTAAGTTACAATTCAGTACCCTATCCTAAAGCTTGCTGTTAGGAGGGAATCTGCAGCTTGCAGTGAAAGCGCTTCCAAAGGGGAGTATAATGAGGGCAAACATTTGATGGTAGCAGCTTCCCTGCGGGAGATATTCTCTTTGCCAAAATCGCATTATTAGGCGAAAGTAAGTTACAATTCAGTACCCTATCCTAAAGCTTGCTGTTAGGAGGGAATCTGCAGCTTGCAGAGAAAGCGCTTCCAGAGGGGAGTCTAACGAGGGCAAACGTTTGATGGTAGCAGCTTCCCTGCGGGAGATACTCTCTTTGCCAAAATCGCATTATTAGGCGAAAGTACGTTACAATTCAGGACCCTATCCTAAAGCTTGCTGTTAGGAGGGAATCTGCAGCTTGCAGTGAAAGCGCTTCCAGAGGGGAGTCTAATGAGGGCAAACATTTGATGTTAGCAGCTTCCCTGCGGGAGATACTCTCTTTGCCAAAATCGCCTTATTAGCCGCAGTTAAGTTACAATTCAGTACCCTATCCTAAAGCTTGCTGTTAGGAGGGAATCTGCAGCTTGCAGTGAAAGCGCTTCCAGAGGGGACTCTAATGAGGGCAAACATTTGATGGTAGCAGCTTCCCTGCGGGAGATACTCTCTTTGCCAAAATCGCATTATTAGGCGAAAGTAAGTTACAATTCAGTACCCTATCCTAAAGCTTGCTGTTAGGAGGGAATCTGCAGCTTGCAGTGAAAGCGCTTCCAGAGGGGAGTGTAATGAGGGCAAACATTTGATGGTAGCTGCTTCCCTGCGGGAGATATTCTCTTTGCCAAATTCGCCGTATTAGCCGCAGTTAAGTTACAATTCAGTACCCTATCCTAAAGCTTGCTGTTAGGAGGGAATCTGCAGCTTGCAGTGAAAGCGCTTCCACAGGGGAGTCTAATGAGGGCAAACATTTGATGTTAGCAGCTTCCCTGCGGGAGATACTCTCTTTGCCAAAATCGCAATATTATGCGAAAGTAAGTTTCAATTCAGTACCCTATCCTAAAGCTTGCTGTTAGGAGGGAATCTGCAGCTTGCAGTGAAAGCGCTTCCGGAGGGGAGTCTAACGAGGGTAAACGTTTGATGGTAGCAGCTTCCCTGCGGGAGATACTCTCTTTGCCAAAATCGCATTATTACGCGAAAGTAAGTTACAATTCAGTACCCTATCCTAAAGCTTGCTGTTAGGAGGGAATCTGCAGCTTGCAGTGAAAGCGCTTCCAGAGGGGAGTCTAATGAGGGCAAACATTTGATGTTAGCAGCTTCCCTGCGGGAGATACTCTCTTTGCCAATATCGCCTTATTAGCCGCAGTTAAGTTACAATTCAGTACCCTATCCTAAAGCTTGCTGTTAGGAGGGAATCTGAAGCTTGCAGTGAAAGCGCTTCCAGAGGGGAGTCTAATGAGGGCAAACATTTGATGTTAGCAGCTTCCCTGCGGGAGATACTCTCTTTGCCAAAATCGCATTATTAGGCGAAAGTAAGTTACAATTCAGTACCCTATCCTAAAGCTTGCTGTTAGGAGGGAATCTGCAGCTTGCAGTGAAAGCGCTTCCAGAGGGGAGTATAATGAGGGCAAACATTTGATGGTAGCAGCTTCCCTGCGGGAGATACTCTCTTTGCCAAAATCGCCTTATTTTCCGCAGTTAAGTTACAATTCAGTACCCTATCCTAAAGCTTGCTGTTAGGAGGGAATCTGCAGCTTGCAGTGAAAGCGCTTCCAGAGGGGAGTCTAATGAGGGCAAACATTTGATGTTAGCAGCTTCCCTGCGGGAGATATTCTCTTTGCCAAAATCGCATTATTAGGCGAAAGTAAGTTACAATTCAGTACCCTATCCTAAAGCTTGCTGTTAGGAGGGAATCTACAGCTTGCAGTGAAAGCGCTTCCAGAGGGGAGTCTAATGAGGGCAAACATTTGATGGTAGCAGCTTCCCTGCGGGAGATATTCTCTTTGCCAAAATCGCATTATTAGGCGAAAGTAAGTTACAATTCAGTACCTTATCCTAAAGCTTGCTGTTAGGAGGGAATCTGCAGCTTGCAGAGAAAGCGCTTCCAGAGGGGAGTCTAACGAGGGCAAACGTTTGATGGTAGCAGCTTCCCTGCGGGAGATACTCTCTTTGCCAAAATCGCATTATTAGCTGCAGTTAAGTTACAATTCAGTACACTATGCTAAAGCTTGCTGTTAGGAGGGAATCTGCAGCTTGCAGTGAAAGCGCTTCCAGAGGGGAGTCTAATGAGGGCAAACATTTGATGGTAGCAGCTTCCCTGCGGGAGATATTCTCTTTCCCAAAATCGCCTTATTAGCCGCAGATAAGTTACAATTCAGTACCCTATCCTAAAGCTTGCTGTTAGGAGGGAATCTGCAGCTTGCAGTGAAAGCGCTTCCAGAGGGGAGTATAATGAGGGCAAACATTTGATGGTAGCAGCTTCCCTGCGGGAGATACTCTCTTTGCCAAAATCGCATTATTAGGCGAAAGTAAGTTACAATTCAGTACCCTATCCTAAAGCTTGCTGTTAGGAGGGAATCTGCAGCTTGCAGTGAAAGCGCTTCCAGAGGGGAGTCTAATGAGGGCAAACATTTGATGGTAGCAGCTTCCCTGCGGGAGATACTCTCTTTGCCAAAATCGCATTATTAGGCGAAAGTAAGTTACAATTCAGTACTCTATCCTAAAGCTTGCTGTTAGGAGGGAATCTGCAGCTTGCAGTGAAAGCGCTTCCAGAGGGGAGTCTAATGAGGGCAAACATTTGATGGTAGCAGCTTCCCTGCGGGAGATACTCTCTTTGCCAAAATCGCATTATTAGGCAAAAGTATGTTACAATTCAGTACCCTATCCTAAAGCTTGCTGTTAGGAGGGAATCTGCAGCTTGCAGTGAAAGCGCTTCCAGAGGGGAGTCTAATGAGGGCAAACATTTGATGTTAGCAGCTTCCCTGCGGGAGATACTCTCTTTGCCAAAATCGCATTATTAGGCGAAAGTAAGTTACAATTCAGTACCCTATCCTAAAGCTTGCTGTTAGGAGGGAATCTGCAGCTTGCAGTGAAAGCGCTTCCAGAGGGGAGTCTAATGAGGGCAAACATTAGATGGTAGCAGCTTCCCTGCGGGAGATATTCTTTTTGCCAAATTCGCCTTATTAGCCGCAGTTAAGTTACAATTCAGTACCCTATACTAAAGCTTGCTGTTAGGAGGGAATCTGCAGCTTGCAGTGAAAGCGCTTCCAGAGGGGAGTCTAATGAGGGCAAACATTTGATGGTAGCAGCTTCCCTGTGGGAGATACTCTCTTTGCCAAAATCGCATTATTAGCTGCAGTTAAGTTACAATTCAGTACACTATGCTAAAGCTTGCTGTTAGGAGGGAATCTGCAGCTTGCAGTGAAAGCGCTTCCAGAGGGGAGTATAATGAGGGCAAACATTTGATGGTAGCAGCTTCCCTGCGGGAGATACTCTCTTTGCCAAAATCGCATTATTAGGCGAAAGTAAGTTACAATTCAGTACTCTATCCTAAAGCTTGCTGTTAGGAGGGAATCTGCAGCTTGCAGTGAAAGCGCTTCCAGAGGGGAGTCTAAGGAGGGCAAACATTTGATGGTAGCAGCTTCCCTGCGGGAGATACTCTCTTTGCCAAAATCGCATTATTAGGCGAAAGTATGTTACAATTCAGTACCCTATCCTAAAGCTTGCTGTTAGGAGGGAATCTGCAGCTTGCAGTGAAAGCGCTTCCAGAGGGGAGTCTAATGAGGGCAAACATTTGATGGTAGCAGCTTCCCTGCGGGAGATACTCTCTTTGCCAAAATCGCATTATTAGGCGAAAGTACGTTACAATTCAGGACCCTATCCTAAATCTTGCTGTTAGGAGGGAATCTGCAGCTTGCAGTGAAAGCGCTTCCAGAGGGGAGTCTAATGAGGGCAAACATTTGATGGTAGCAGCTGCCCTGCGGGAGATACTCTCTTTGCCAAAATCGCATTATTAGGCGAAAGTAAGTTACAATTCAGTACCCTATCCTAAAGCTTGCTGTTAGGAGGGAATCTGCAGCTTGCAGTGAAAGCGCTTCCAGAGGGGAGTCTAACGAGGGCAAACATTTGATGGTAGCAGCTTCCCTGCGGGAGATACTCTCTTTGCCAAAATCGCATTATTAGGCGAAAGTAAGTTACAATTCAGTACCCTATCCTAAAGCTTGCTGTTAGGAGGGAATCTGCAGCTTGCATTGAAAGCGCTTCCAGAGGTGAGTCTAATGAGGGCAAACATTTGATGGTAGCAGCTTCCCTGCGGGAGATATTCTCTTTGCCAAAATCGGCTTATTAGCCGCAGTTAAGTTACAATTCAGTACCCTATACTAAAGCTTGCTGTTAGGAGGGAATCTGCAGCTTGCAGTGAAAGCGCTTCCAGAGGGGAGTCTAATGAGGGCAAACATTTGATGGTAGCAGCTTCCCTGCAGGAGATATTCTCTTTGCCAAAATCGCATTATTAGCCGCAGTTAAGTTACAATTCAGTACCCTATGCTAAAGCTTGCTGTTAGGAGGGAATCTGCAGCTTGCAGTGAAAGCGCTTCCAGAGGGGAGTCTAATGAGGGCAAACATTTGATGGTAGCAGCTTCCCTGCGGGAGATATTCTCTTTCCCAAAATCGCCTTATTAGCCGCAGATAAGTTACAATTCAGTACCCTATCCTAAAGCTTGCTGTTAGGAGGGAATCTGCAGCTTGCAGTGAAAGCGCTTCCAGAGGGGAGTCTAATGAGGGCAAACATTTGATGGTAGCAGCTTCCCTGCGGGAGATACTCTCTTTGACAAAATCGCATTATTAGGCGAAAGTAAGTTACAATTCAGTACCCTATCCTAAAGCTTGCTGTTAGGAGGGAATCTGCAGCTTGCAGTGAAAGCGCTTCCAGAGGGGAGTCTAATGAGGGCAAACATTTGATGGTAGCAGCTTCCCTGCGGGAGATATTCTCTTTGCCAAAAGCGCCTTATTAGCCCCAGTTAAGTTACAATTCAGTACCCTATCCTAAAGCTTGCTGTTAGGAGGGAATCTGCAGCTTACAGTGAAAGCGCTTCCGGAGGGGAGTCTAACGAGGGTAAACGTTTGATGGTAGCAGCTTCCCTGCGGGAGATACTCTCTTTGCCAAAATCGCCTTATTAGGCGAAAGTAAGTTACAATTCAGTACCCTATCCTAAAGCTTGCTGTTAGGAGGGAATCTGCAGCTTGCAGTGAAAGCGCTTCCAGAGGGGAGTCTAACGAGGGCAAACATTTGATGGTAGCAGCTTCCCTGCGGGAGATACTCTCTTTGCCAAAATCGCATTATTAGGGGAAAGTAAGTTACAATTCAGTACCCTATCCTAAAGCTTGCTGTTAGGAGGGAATCTGCAGCTTGCAGTGAAAGCGCTTCCAGAGGGGAGTCTAAAGAGGGCAAACATTTGATGGTAGCAGCTTCCCTGCGGTAGATAATCTCTTTTCCAATTTTGCATAATTAACCGCAGTTAAGTTACAATTCAGTACCCTATCCTAAAGCTTGCTGTTAGGAGGGAATCTGCAGCTTGCAGTGAAAGCGCTACCAGAGGGGAGTCTAATGAGGGCAAACATTTGATGGTACCAGCTTCCCTGCGGGAGATATTCTCTTTGCCAAAATCGCCTTATTAGCCGCAGTTAAGTTACAATTCAGTACACTATGCTAAAGCTTGCTGTTAGGAGGGAATCTGCAGCTTGCAGTGAAAGCGCTTCCAGAGGGGAGTCTAATGAGGGCAAACATTTGATGGTAGCAGCTTCCCTGCGGGAGATACTCTCTTTGCCAAAATCGCATTATTAGGCGAAAGTAAGATACAATTCAGTACCCTATCCTAAAGCTTGCTGTTAGGAGGGAATCTGCAGCTTGCAGTGAAAGCGCTTCCAGAGGGGAGTCTAATGAGGGCAAATATTTGATGGTAACAGCTTCCCTGCGGGTGATATTCTCTTTGCAAAAATCGCCTTATTAGCCGCAGTTAAGTTACAATTCAGTACCCTATCCTAAAGCTTGCTGTTAGGAGGGAATCTGCAGCTTGCAGTCAAAGCGCTTCCAGAGGGGAGTCTAATGAGGGCAAACATTTGATGGTAGCAGCTTCCCTGCGGGAGATATTCTCTTTCCCAAAAGCGCCTTATTAGCCGCAGTTAAGTTACAATTCAGTACCCTATCCTAAAGCTTGCTGTTAGGAGGGAATCTGCAGCTTGCAGTGAAAGCGCTTCCAGAGGGGAGTCTAATGAGGGCAAACATTTGATGGTAGCAGCTTCCCTGCGGGAGATACTCTCTTTGCCAAAATCGCCTTATTAGCCCCAGTTAAGTTACAATTCAGTACCCTATCCTAAAGCTTGCTGTTAGGAAGTAATCTGCAGCTTGCAGTGAAAGCGCTTCCAGAGGGGAGTCTAATGAGGGCAAACATTTGATGGTAGCAGCTTCCCTGCGGGAGATACTCTCTTTGCCAAAATCGCATTATTAGGCGAAAGTAAGTTACAATTCAGTACCCTATCCTAAAGCTTGCTATTAGGAGGGAATCTGCAGCTTGCAGTGAAAGCGCTTCCAGAGGGGAGTCTAATGAGGGCAAATATTTGATGGTAGCAGCTTCCCCGCGGGAGATACTCTCTTTGCCAAAATCGCATTATTATCCCCAGTTAAGTTACAATTCAGTACCCTATGATAAAGCTTGCTGTTAGGAGGGAATCTGCAGGTTGCAGTGAAAGCGCTTCCAGAGGGGAGTCTAATGAGGGCAAACATTTGATGGTAGCAGCTTCCCCGCGGGAGATACTCCCTTTGCCATAATCGCATTATTAGGCAAAAGTAAGTTTCAATTCAGTACCCTATCCTAAAGCTTGCTGTTAGGAGGGAATCTGCAGCTTGCAGTGAAAGCGCTTCCAGAGGGGAGTCTAACGAGGGCAAACATTTGATGGTAGCAGCTTCCCTGAGGGAGATACTCTCTTTGCCAAAATCGCATTATTAGGCGAAAGTAAGTTACAATTCAGTACCCTATACTAAAGCTTGCTGTTAGGAGGGAATCTGCAGCTTGCAGTGAAAGCGCTTCCAGAGGGGAGTCTAATGAGGGCAAACATTTGATGGTAGCAGCTTCCCTGCGGGAGATACTCTCTTTGCCAAAATCGCATTATTAGGCGAAAGTAAGTTACAATTCAGTACCCTATCCTAAAGCTTGCTGTTAGGAGGGAATCTGCAGCTTGCAGTGAAAGCGCTTCCGGAGGGGAGTCTAACGAGGGTAAACGTTTGATGGTAGCAGCTTCCCTGCTGGAGATACTCTCTTTGCCAAAATTGCATTATTAGGCGAAAGTAAGTTACAATTCAGTACCCTATCCTAAAGCTTGCTGTTAGGAGGGAATCTGCAGCTTGCAGTGAAAGCGCTTCCAGAGGGGAGTCTAACGAGGGCAAATATTTGATGGTAGCAGCTTCCCTGCGGGAGATACTCTCTTTGCCAAAATCGCATTATTAGGCGAAAGTAAGTTACAATTCAGTACCCTATCCTAAAGCTTGCTGTTAGGAGGGAATCTGCAGCTTGCAGTGAAAGCGCTTCCAGAGGGGAGTCTAATGAGGGCAAACATTTGATGGTAGCAGCTTCCCTGCGGGAGATACTCTCTTTGCCAAAATCGCATTATTAGGCGAAAGTAAGATACAATTCAGTACCCTATCCTAAAGCTTGCTGTTAGGAGGGAATCTGCAGCTTGCAGAGAAAGCGCTTCCAGAGGGGAGTCTAACGAGGGCAAACGTTTGATGGTAGCAGCGTCCCTGCGGGAGATACTCTCTTTGCCAAAATCGCATTATTAGGCGAAAGTACGTTACAAATCAGGACCCTATCCTAAATCTTGCTGTTAGGAGGGAATCTGCAGCTTGCAGTGAAAGCGCTTCCAGAGGGGAGTCTAATGAGGGCAAACATTTGATGGTAGCAGCTGCCCTGCGGGAGATACTCTCTTTGCCAAAATCGCATTATTAGGCGAAAGTAAGTTACAATTCAGTACCCTAACCTAAAGCTTGCTGTTAGGAGGGAATCTGCAGCTTGCAGTGAAAGCGTTCCAGAGGGGAGTCTAACGAGGGCAAAGATTTGATGGTAGCAGCTGCCCTGCGGGAGATAGTCTCTTTGCCAAAATCGCATTATTAGGCGAAAGTAAGTTACAATTCAGTACCCCATCCTAAAGCTTGCTGTTAGGAGGGAATCTGCAGCTTGCAGAGAAAGCGCTTCCAGAGGGGAGTCTAACGAGGGCAAACGTTTGATGGTAGCAGCTTCCCTGCGGGAGATACTCTCTTTGCCATAATCGCATTATTAGGCGAAAGTAAGTTACAATTCAGTACCCTATCCTAAAGCTTGCTGTTAGGAGGGAATCTGCAGCTTGCAGTGAAAGCGCTTCCAGAGGGGAGTCTAACGAGGGCAAACATTTGATGGTAGCAGCTTCCCTGCGGGAGATACTCTCTTTGCCAAAATCGCATTATTAGGCGAAAGTAAGTTACAATTCAGTACCCTATCCTAAAGCTTGCTGTTAGGAGGGAATCTGCAGCTTGCATTGAAAGCGCTTCCAGAGGTGAGTCTAATGAGGGCAAACATTTGATGGTAGCAGCTTCCCTGCGGGAGATATTCTCTTTGCCAAAATCGCATTATTAGGCGCAGTTAAGTTACAATTCAGTACCCTATACTAAAGCTTGCTGTTAGGAGGGAATCTGCAGCTTGCAGTGAAAGCGCTTCCAGAGGGGAGTCTAATGAGGGCAAACATTTGATGGTAGCAGCTTCCCTGCAGGAGATATTCTCTTTGCCAAAATCGCATTATTAGCTGCAGTTAAGTTACAATTCAGTACCCTATGCTAAAGCTTGCTGTTAGGAGGGAATCTGCAGCTTGCAGTGAAAGCGCTTCCAGAGGGGAGTCTAATGAGGGCAAACATTTGATGGTAGCAGCTTCCCTGCGGGAGATACTCTCTTTGACAAAATCGCATTATTAGGCGAAAGTAAGTTACAATTCAGTACCCTATCCTAAAGCTTGCTGTTAGGAGGGAATCTGCAGCTTGCAGTGAAAGCGCTTCCAGAGGGGAGTCTAATGAGGGCAAATATTTGATGGTAACAGCTTCCCTGCGGGTGATATTCTCTTTGCCAAAATCGCCTTATTAGCCGCAGTTAAGTTACAATTCAGTACCCTATCCTAAAGCTTGCTGTTAGGAGGGAATCTGCAGCTTGCAGTCAAAGCGCTTCCAGAGGGGAGTCTAACGAGGGCAAACATTTGATGGTAGCAGCTTCCCTGCGGGAGATACTCTCTTTGCCAAAATCGCATTATTAGGCGAAAGTAAGATACAATTCAGTACCCTATCCTAAAGCTTGCTGTTAGGAGGGAATCTGCAGCTTGCAGTGAAAGCGCTTCCAGAGGGGAGTCTAATGAGGGCAAATATTTGATGGTAGCAGCTTCCCTGCGGGAGATACTCTCTTTGACAAAATCGCATTATTAGGCGAAAGTAAGATACAATTCAGTACCCTATCCTAAAGCTTGCTGTTAGGAGGGAATCTGCAGCTTGCAGTGAAAGCGCTTCCAGAGGGGAGTCTAATGAGGGCAAATATTTGATGGTAACAGCTTCCCTGCGGGTGATATTCTCTTTGCAAAAATCGCCTTATTAGCCGCAGTTAAGTTACAATTCAGTACCCTATCCTAAAGCTTGCTGTTAGGAGGGAATCTGCAGCTTGCAGTCAAAGCGCTTCCAGAGGGGAGTCTAATGAGGGCAAACATTTGATGGTAGCAGCTTCCCTGCGGGAGATATTCTCTTTCCCAAAAGCGCCTTATTATCCGCAGTTAAGTTACAATTCAGTACCCTATCCTAAAGCTTGCTGTTAGGAGGGAATCTGCAGCTTGCAGTGAAAGCGCTTCCAGAGGGGAGTCTAATGAGGGCAAATATTTGATGGTAGCAGCTTCCCTGCGGGAGATACTCTCTTTGCCAAAATCGCATTATTAGGCGAAAGTGAGTTACAATTCAGTACCCTATCCTAAAGCTTGCTGTTAGGAGGGAATCTGCAGCTTGCAGTGAAAGCGCTTCCGGAGGGGAGTCTAACGAGGGTAAACGTTTGATGGTAGCAGCTTCCCTGCGGGAGATACTCTCTTTGCCAAAATCGCATTATTAGGCGAACGTAAGTTACAATTCAGTACCCTATCCTAATGCTTGCTGTTAGGAGGGAATCTGCAGCTTGCAGTGAAAGCGCTTCCAGAGGGGAGTCTAACGAGGGCAAACATTTGATGGTAGCAGCTTCCCTGCGGGAGATACTCTCTTTGCCAAAATCCCATTATTAGGCGAAAGTAAGTTACAATTCAGTACCCTATCCTAAAGCTTGCTGTTAGGAGGGAATCTGCAGCTTGCAGTGAAAGCGCTTCCAGAGGGGAGTCTAATGAGGGCAAACATTTGATGGTAGAAGCTTCCCTGCGGGAGATAATCTCTTTTCCAATTTTGCATATTTAGCCGCAGTTAAGTTACAATTCAGTACCCTATCCTAAAGCTTGCTGTTAGGAGGGAATCTGCAGCTTGCAGTGAAAGCGCTTCCAGAGGGGAGTCTAACGAGGGCAAACATTTGATGGTAGCACCTTCCCTGAGGGAGATACTCTCTTTGCCAAAATCGCATTATTAGGCGAAAGTAAGTTACAATTCAGTACCCTATCCTAAAGCTTGCTGTTAGGAGGGAATCTGCAGCTTGCAGTGAAAGCGCTTCCGGAGGGGAGTCTAACGAGGGTAAACGTTTGATGGTAGCAGCTTCCCTGCTGGAGATATTCTCTTTCCAAAAATCGCCTTATTAGCCGCAGATAAGTTATAATTCAGTACCCTATCCTAAAGCTTGCTGTTAGGAGGGAATCTGCAGCTTGCAGTGAAAGCGCTTCGAGAGGGGAGTCTAATGAGGGCAAACATTTGATGGTAGCAGCTTCCCTGCGGAAGATACTCTCTTTGCCAAAATCGCCTTATTAGCCCCAGTTAAGTTACAATTCAGTACCCTATCCTAAAGCTTGCTGTTAGGAGGGAATCTGTAGCTTGCAGTGAAAGAACTTCCAGAGGGGAGTCTAATGAGGGCAAACATTTGATGGTAGCAGCTTCCCTGCGGGAGATATTCTCTTTGCCAAAATCGCCTTATTAGCCGCACTTAAGTTACAATTCAGTACCCTATGCTAAAGCTTGCTGTTAGGAGGGAATCTGCAGCTTGCAGTGAAAGCGCTTCCAGAGGGGAGTCTAATGAGGGCAAACATTTGATGGTAGCAGCTTCCCTGCGGGAGATACTCTCTTTGCCAAAATCGCATTATTAGGCGAAAGTAAGATACAATTCAGTACCCTATCCTAAAGCTTGCTGTTAGGAGGGAATCTGCAGCTTGCAGTGAAAGCGCTTCCAGAGGGGAGTCTAATGAGGGCAAACATTTGATGGTAGCAGCTTCACTGCGGGAGATACTCTCTTTGCCAAAATCGCATTATTAGGCGAAAGTAAGTTACAATTCAGTACCCTATCCTAAATCTTGCTGTTAGGAGGGAATCTGCAGCTTGCAGTCAAAGCGCTTCCAGAGGGGAGTCTAATGAGGGCAAACATTTGATGGTAGCAGCTTCCCTGCGGGAGATACTCTCTTTGCCAAAATCGCATTATTAGGCGAAAGTAAGTTACAATTCAGCACTCTATCCTAAAGCTTGCTGTTAGGAGGGAATCTGCAGCTTGCAGTGAAAGCGCTTCCAGAGGGGAGTCTAACGAGGGCAAACATTTGATGGTAGCAGCTTCCCTGCGGGAGATACTCTCTTTGCCAAAATCGCATTATTAGGCGAAAGTAAGTTACAATTCAGTACCCTATCCTAAAGCTTGCTGTTAGGAGGGAATCTGCAGCTTGCAGTGAAAGCGCTTCCAGAGGGGAGTCTAATGAGGGCAAACATTTGATGGTAGCAGCTTCCCTGCGGGAGATACTCTCTTTGCCATAATCTCCTTATTAGACGCAGTTAAGATACAATTCAGTATCCTATCCTAAAGCTTGCTGTTAGGAGGGAATCTGCAGCTTGCAGTGAAAGCGCTTCCAGAGGGGAGTCTAATGAGGGCAAACATTTGATGGTAGCAGCTTCCCTGCGGGAGATACTCTCTTTGTCAAAATCGCATTATTATGTGAAAGTAAGTTTCAATTCAGTACACTATCCTAAAGCTTGCTGTTAGGAGGGAATCTGCAGCTTGCAGTCAAAGCGCTTCCAGAGGGGAGTCTAATGAGGGCAAACATTTGATGGTAGCAGCTTCCCTGCGGGAGATACTCTCTTTGCCAAAATCGCATTATTACGCGAAAGTAAGTTACAATTCAGTACCCTCTCCTAAAGCTTGCTGTTAGGAGGGAATCTGCAGCTTGCAGTGAAAGCGCTTCCAGAGGGGAGTCTAATGAGGGCAAACATTTGATGGTAGCATCTTCCCTGCGGGAGATACAGTCTTTGCCAAAATCGCATTATTAGGCGAAATTAAGTTACAATTCAGTACCCTATCCTAAAGCTTGCTGTTAGGAGGGAATCTGCAGCTTGCAGTGAAAGCGCTTCCAGAGGGGAGTCTAACGAGGGCAAACATTTGATGGTAGCAGCTTCCCTGCGGGAGATATTCTCTTTGCCAATTTTGCCTTATTAGCCGCAGTTAAGTTACAATTCAGTACCCTATCCTAAAGCTTGCTGTTAGGAGGGAATCTGCAGCTTGCAGTGAAAGCGCTTCCAGAGGGGAGTCTAATGAGGGCAAACATTTGATGGTAGCAGCTTCCCTGAGGGAGATATTCTCTTTCCCTAAAACGCCTTATTAGCCGCAGATAAGTTACAATTCAGTACCCTATCCTAAAGCTTGCTGTTAGGAGGGAATCTGCAGCTTGCAGTGAAAGCGCTTCCAGAGGGGAGTCTAATGAGGGCAAACATTTGATGGTAGCAGCTTCCCTGCGGGATATACACTCTTTGCCAAAATCGCATTATTAGGCGAAAGTAAGTTACAATTCAGTACCCTATCCTAAAGCTTGCTGTTAGGAGGGAATCTGCAGCTTGCAGTGAAAGCGCTTCCAGAGGGGAGTCTAACGAGGGCAAACATTTGATGGTAGCAGCTTCCCTGCGGGAGATACTCTCTTTGCCATAATCGCCTTATTATACGCAGTTAAGATACAATTCAGTACCCTATCCTAAAGCTTGCTGTTAGGAGGGAATCTGCAGCTTGCAGTGAAAGCGCTTCCAGAGGGGAGTCTAATGAGGGCAAACATTTGATGGTAGCAGCTTCCCTGCGGGAGATACTCTCTTTTCCAAAATCGTATTATTAGGCGAAAGTAAGTTACAATTCAGTACCCTCTCCTAAAGCTTGCTGTTAGGAGGGAATCTGCAGCTTGCAGTGAAAGCGCTTCCGGAGGGGAGTCTAATGAGGGCAAACGTTTGATGGTAGCAGCTTCCCTGCGGGAGATACTCTCTTTGCTAAAAATGAATTATTAAGCCGAAAGTAAGTTACAATTCAGTACCCTATCCTAAAGCTTGCTGTTAGGAGGGAATCTGCAGCTTGCAGTGAAAGCGCTTCCAGAGGGGAGTCTAATGAGGGCAAACATTTGATGGTAGCAGCTTCCCTGTGGGAGATACTTTCCTTGATAAAAACGCCTTATTAGGCGAAAGTAAGTTACAATTCAGTACACTATCCTAAAGCTTGCTGTTAGGAGGGAATCTGCAGGTTGCAGTGAAAGCGCTTCCAGAGGGGAGTCTAATGAGGGCAAATATTTGATGGTAACAGCTTCCCTGCGGGTGATATTCTCTTTGCAAAAATCGCCTTATTAGCCGCAGTTAAGTTACAATTCAGTACCCTATCCTAAAGCTTGCTGTTAGGAGGGAATCTGCAGCTTGCAGTCAAAGCGCTTCCAGAGGGGAGTCTAATGAGGGCAAACATTTGATGGTAGCAGCTTCCCTGCGGGAGATATTCTCTTTCCCAAAAGCGCCTTATTATCCGCAGTTAAGTTACAATTCAGTACCCTATCCTAAAGCTTGCTGTTAGGAGGGAATCTGCAGCTTGCAGTGAAAGCGCTTCCAGAGGGGAGTCTAATGAGGGCAAATATTTGATGGTAGCAGCTTCCCTGCGGGAGATACTCTCTTTGCCAAAATCGCATTATTAGGCGAAAGTGAGTTACAATTCAGTACCCTATCCTAAAGCTTGCTGTTAGGAGGGAATCTGCAGCTTGCAGTGAAAGCGCTTCCGGAGGGGAGTCTAACGAGGGTAAACGTTTGATGGTAGCAGCTTCCCTGCGGGAGATACTCTCTTTGCCAAAATCGCATTATTAGGCGAACGTAAGTTACAATTCAGTACCCTATCCTAATGCTTGCTGTTAGGAGGGAATCTGCAGCTTGCAGTGAAAGCGCTTCCAGAGGGGAGTCTAACGAGGGCAAACATTTGATGGTAGCAGCTTCCCTGCGGGAGATACTCTCTTTGCCAAAATCCCATTATTAGGCGAAAGTAAGTTACAATTCAGTACCCTATGCTAAAGCTTGCTGTTAGGAGGGAATCTGCAGCTTGCAGTGAAAGCGCTTCCAGAGGGGAGTCTAATGAGGGCAAACATTTGATGGTAGAAGCTTCCCTGCGGGAGATAATCTCTTTTCCAATTTTGCATATTTAGCCGCAGTTAAGTTACAATTCAGTACCCTATCCTAAAGCTTGCTGTTAGGAGGGAATCTGCAGCTTGCAGTGAAAGCGCTTCCAGAGGGGAGTCTAACGAGGGCAAACATTTGATGGTAGCACCTTCCCTGAGGGAGATACTCTCTTTGCCAAAATCGCATTATTAGGCGAAAGTAAGTTACAATTCAGTACCCTATCCTAAAGCTTGCTGTTAGGAGGGAATCTGCAGCTTGCAGTGAAAGCGCTTCCGGAGGGGAGTCTAACGAGGGTAAACGTTTGATGGTAGCAGCTTCCCTGCTGGAGATATTCTCTTTCCAAAAATCGCCTTATTAGCCGCAGATAAGTTATAATTCAGTACCCTATCCTAAAGCTTGCTGTTAGGAGGGAATCTGCAGCTTGCAGTGAAAGCGCTTCGAGAGGGGAGTCTAATGAGGGCAAACATTTGATGGTAGCAGCTTCCCTGCGGAAGATACTCTCTTTGCCAAAATCGCCTTATTAGCCCCAGTTAAGTTACAATTCAGTACCCTATCCTAAAGCTTGCTGTTAGGAGGGAATCTGTAGCTTGCAGTGAAAGAACTTCCAGAGGGGAGTCTAATGAGGGCAAACATTTGATGGTAGCAGCTTCCCTGCGGGAGATATTCTCTTTGCCAAAATCGCCTTATTAGCCGCACTTAAGTTACAATTCAGTACCCTATGCTAAAGCTTGCTGTTAGGAGGGAATCTGCAGCTTGCAGTGAAAGCGCTTCCAGAGGGGAGTCTAATGAGGGCAAACATTTGATGGTAGCAGCTTCCCTGCTGGAGATATTCTCTTTCCCAAAATCGCCTTATTAGCCGCAGATAAGTTACAATTCAGTACCCTATCCTAAAGCTTGCTGTTAGGAGGGAATCTGCAGCTTGCAGTGAAAGCGCTTCCAGAGGGGAGTCTAATGAGGGCAAACATTTGATGGTAGCAGCTTCACTGCGGGAGATACTCTCTTTGCCAAAATCGCATTATTAGGCGAAAGTAAGTTACAATTCAGTACCCTATCCTAAATCTTGCTGTTAGGAGGGAATCTGCAGCTTGCAGTCAAAGCGCTTCCAGAGGGGAGTCTAATGAGGGCAAACATTTGATGGTAGCAGCTTCCCTGCGGGAGATACTCTCTTTGCCAAAATCGCATTATTAGGCGAAAGTAAGTTACAATTCAGCACTCTATCCTAAAGCTTGCTGTTAGGAGGGAATCTGCAGCTTGCAGTGAAAGCGCTTCCAGAGGGGAGTCTAACGAGGGCAAACATTTGATGGTAGCAGCTTCCCTGCGGGAGATACTCTCTTTGCCAAAATCGCATTATTAGGCGAAAGTAAGTTACAATTCAGTACCCTATCCTAAAGCTTGCTGTTAGGAGGGAATCTGCAGCTTGCAGTGAAAGCGCTTCCAGAGGGGAGTCTAATGAGGGCAAACATTTGATGGTAGCAGCTTCCCTGCGGGAGATACTCTCTTTGCCATAATCTCCTTATTAGACGCAGTTAAGATACAATTCAGTATCCTATCCTAAAGCTTGCTGTTAGGAGGGAATCTGCAGCTTGCAGTGAAAGCGCTTCCAGAGGGGAGTCTAATGAGGGCAAACATTTGATGGTAGCAGCTTCCCTGCGGGAGATACTCTCTTTGTCAAAATCGCATTATTATGTGAAAGTAAGTTTCAATTCAGTACACTATCCTAAAGCTTGCTGTTAGGAGGGAATCTGCAGCTTGCAGTCAAAGCGCTTCCAGAGGGGAGTCTAATGAGGGCAAACATTTGATGGTAGCAGCTTCCCTGCGGGAGATACTCTCTTTGCCAAAATCGCATTATTACGCGAAAGTAAGTTACAATTCAGTACCCTCTCCTAAAGCTTGCTGTTAGGAGGGAATCTGCAGCTTGCAGTGAAAGCGCTTCCAGAGGGGAGTCTAACGAGGGCAAACATTTGATGGTAGCAGCTTCCCTGCGGGAGATACAGTCTTTGCCAAAATCGCATTATTAGGCGAAATTAAGTTACAATTCAGTACCCTATCCTAAAGCTTGCTGTTAGGAGGGAATCTGCAGCTTGCAGTGAAAGCGCTTCCAGAGGGGAGTCTAACAAGGGAAACATTTGATGGTAGCAGCTTCCCTGCGGGAGATATTCTCTTTGCCAATTTTGCCTTATTAGCCGCAGTTAAGTTACAATTCAGTACCCTATCCTAAAGCTTGCTGTTAGGAGGGAATCTGCAGCTTGCAGTGAAAGCGCTTCCAGAGGGGAGTCTAATGAGGGCAAACATTTGATGGTAGCAGCTTCCCTGAGGGAGATATTCTCTTTCCCTAAAACGCCTTATTAGCCGCAGATAAGTTACAATTCAGTACCCTATCCTAAAGCTTGCTGTTAGGAGGGAATCTGCAGCTTGCAGTGAAAGCGCTTCCAGAGGGGAGTCTAATGAGGGCAAACATTTGATGGTAGCAGCTTCCCTGCGGGAGATACTCTCTTTGCCAAAATCGCCTTATTAGGCGAATATAAGTTACAATTCAGTACCCTATCCTAAAGCTTGCTGTTAGGAGGGAATCTGCAGCTTGCAGTGAAAGCGCTTCCCGAGGGGAGTCTAATGAGGGCAAACATTTGATGTTAGCAGCTTCCCTGCGGGAGATACTCTCTTTGCCAAAATCACCTTATTAGGCGAAAGTAAGTTACAATTCAGTACCCTATCCTAAAGCTTGCTGTTAGGAGGGAATCTGCAGCTTGCAGTGAAAGCGCTTCCAGAGGGGAGTCTAATGAGGGCAAACATTTGATGGTAGCAGCTTCCCTGCGGGATATACACTCTTTGCCAAAATCGCATTATTAGGCGAAAGTAAGTTACAATTCAGTACCCTATCCTAAAGCTTGCTGTTAGGAGGGAATCTGCAGCTTGCAGTGAAAGCGCTTCCAGAGGGGAGTCTAACGAGGGCAAACATTTGATGGTAGCAGCTTCCCTGCGGGAGATACTCTCTTTGCCATAATCGCCTTATTATACGCAGTTAAGATACAATTCAGTACCCTATCCTAAAGCTTGCTGTTAGGAGGGAATCTGCAGCTTGCAGTGAAAGCGCTTCCAGAGGGGAGTCTAATGAGGGCAAACATTTGATGGTAGCAGCTTCCCTGCGGGAGATACTCTCTTTTCCAAAATCGTATTATTAGGCGAAAGTAAGTTACAATTCAGTACCCTCTCCTAAAGCTTGCTGTTAGGAGGGAATCTGCAGCTTGCAGTGAAAGCGCTTCCGGAGGGGAGTCTAATGAGGGCAAACGTTTGATGGTAGCAGCTTCCCTGCGGGAGATACTCTCTTTGCTAAAAATGAATTATTAAGCCGAAAGTAAGTTACAATTCAGTACCCTATCCTAAAGCTTGCTGTTAGGAGGGAATCTGCAGCTTGCAGTGAAAGCGCTTCCAGAGGGGAGTCTAATGAGGGCAAACATTTGATGGTAGCAGCTTCCCTGTGGGAGATACTTTCCTTGATAAAAACGCCTTATTAGGCGAAAGTAAGTTACAATTCAGTACACTATCCTAAAGCTTGCTGTTAGGAGGGAATCTGCAGCTTGCAGTGAAAGCGCTTCCAGAGGGGAGTCTAACGAGGGCAAACATTTGATGGTAGCAGCTTCCCTGCGGGAGATACTCTCTTTGATAAAAACGACTTATTAGGCGAAAGTAAGATACAACTCAGTACCCTATCCTAAAGCTTGCTGTTAGGAGGGAATCTGTAGCTTGCAGTGAAAGCGCTTCCAGAGGGGAGTCTAACGAGGGCAAACATTTGATGGTAGCAGCTTCCCTGCTGGAGATATTCTCTTTCCCTAATCGCCTTATTAGCCGCAGATAAGTTATAATTCAGTACCCTATCCTAAAGCTTGCTGTTAGGAGGGAATCTGCAGCTTGCAGTGAAAGCGCTTCCAGAGGGGAGTCTAACGAGGGCAAACATTTGATGGTAGCAGCTTCCCTGTGGGAGGTACTCTCTTTGCCAAAATCGCATTATTAGGCGAAAGTAAGATACAATTCAGTACCCTATGCTAAAGCTTGCTGTTAGGAGGGAATCTGCAGCTTGCAGTGAAAGCGCTTCCAGAGGGAAGTCTAATGAGGGCAAACATTTGATGGTAGCAGCTTCCCTGCGGGAGATATTCTGTTTCCCAAAAGCGCCTTATTAGCCGCAGTTAAGATACAATTCAGTACCCTATCCTAAAGCTTGCTGTTAGGAGGGAATCTGCAGCTTGCAGTGAAAGCGCTTCCAGAGGGGAGTCTAATGAGGGCAAACATTTGATGGTAGCAGCTTCCCTGCGGGAGATATTCTCTTTCCCAAAAGCGCCTTATTAGCCGCAGATAAGTTACAATTCAGGACCCTATCCTAAAGCTTGCTGTTAGGAGGGAATCTGCAGCTTGCAGTGAAAGCGCTTCCAGAGGGGAGTCTAATGAGGGCAAACATTTGATGGTAGCAGCTGCCCTGCGGGAGATACTCTCTTTGCCAAAATCGCATTATTAGGCGAAAGGAAGATACAATTCAGTACTCTATACTAAAGCTTGCTGTTAGGAGGGAATCTGCTGCTTGCAGTGAAAGTGCTTCCGGAGGGGAGTCTAACGAGGGCAAACGTTTGATGGTACCAGCTTCCCTGCGGGAGATACTCTCTTTGCCAAAATCGGATTATTAGGCGAAAGTAAGTTACAATTCAGTACCCTATCCTAAAGCTTGCTGTTAGGAGGGAATCTGCAGCTTGCAGTGAAAGCGCTTCCAGAGGGGAGTCTAATGAGGGCAAACATTTGATGGTAGCAGCTTCCCTGTGGGAGATATTCTCTTTCCCAAAAGCGCCTTATTAGCCGCAGTTAAGTTACAATTCAGGACCCTATCCTAAAGCTTGCTGTTAGGAGGGAATCTGCAGCTTGCAGTGAAAGCGCTTCCAGAGGGGAGTCTAATGAGGGCAAACATTTGATGGTAGCAGCTGCCCTGCGGGAGATACTCTCTTTGCCAAAATCGCATTATTAGGCGAAAGGAAGATACAATTCAGTACTCTATACTAAAGCTTGCTGTTAGGAGGGAATCTGCTGCTTGCAGTGAAAGCGCGTCCGGAGGGGAGTCTAACGAGGGCAAACGTTTGATGGTACCAGCTTCCCTGCGGGAGATACTCTCTTTGCCAAAATCGGATTATTTGGCGAAAGTAAGTTACAATTCAGTACCTTATCCTAAAGCTTGCTGTTAGGAGGGAATCTGCAGCTTGCAGTGAAAGCGCTTCCAGAGGGGAGTCTAATGAGGGCAAACATTTGATGGTAGCAGCTTCCCTGCGGGAGATAGTCTCTTTGAAAAAATCGCCTTATTAGCCGCAGTTAAGTTACAATTCAGTACCCTATCCTAAGGCTTGCTGTTAGGAGGGAATCTGCAGCTTGCAGTGAAAGCGCTTCCAGAGGGGAGTCTAATGAGGGCAAACATTTGATGGTAGCAGCTTCCCTGCGGGAGATATTCTATTTCCCAAAATCGCCTTATTAGCCGCAGTTAAGTTACAATTCAGTACCTTATCCTAAAGCTTGCTGTTAGGAGGGAATCTGCAGCTTGCAGTGAAAGCGCTTCCAGAGGGGAGTCTAATGAGGGCAAAGATTTGATGGTAGCAGCTTCCCTGCGGGAGATACTCTCTTTGCCATAATCGCATTATTATGCGAAAGTAAGTTACAATTCAGTACCCTATCCTAAAGCTTGCTGTTAGGAGGGAATCTGCAGCTTGCAGTGAAAGCGCTTCCAGAGGGGAGACTAAAGAGGGCAAACATTTGATGGTAGCAGCTTCCCTGCGGGAGATACTCTCTTTGTTAAAAACGCGTTATTAGGCGAAAGTAAGTTACAATTCAGTACACTATCCTAAAGCTTGCTGTTAGGAGGGAATCTGCAGCTTGCAGTGAAAGCGCTTCCAGAGGGGAGTCTAATGAGGGCAAACATTTGATGGTAGCAGCTTCCCTGCGGGAGATACTCTCTTTGCCAAAATCCCATTATTAGCCGCAGTTATGTTAGAATTCAGTACACTATCCTAAAGATTGTTGTTAGGAGGGAATCTGCAGCTTGCAGTGAAAGCGCTTCCAGAGGGGAGTCTAATGAGGGCAAACACTTGATGGTAGCAGCTTCCTTGCGGGAGATACTCTCTTTGCCAAAATCGCATTATTAGGCGAAAGTAAGTTACAATTCAGTACCCTATCCTAAAGCTTGCTGTTAGGAGGGAATCTGCAGCTTGCAGTGAAAGCGCTTCCAGAGGGGAGTCTAACGAGGGCAAACATTTGATGGTAGCAGCTTCCCTGCGGGAGATACTCTCTTTGCCAAAATCGCATTATTAGGCGAAAGTAAGTTACAATTCAGTACTCTATCCTAAAGCTTGCTGTTAGGAGGGAATCTGCAGCTTGCAGTCAAAGCGCTTCCAGAGGGGAGTCTAATGAGGGCAAACATTTGATGGTAGCAGCTTCCCTGCGGGAGATACTCTCTTTGCCAAAATCGCATTATTAGGCGAAAGTAAGTTACAATTCAGTACCCTATCCTAAAGCTTGCTGTTAGGAGGGAATCTGCAGCTTGCAGTGAAAGCGCTTCCAGAGGGGAGTCTAATGAGGGCAAACATTTGATGGTAGCAGCTTCCCTGCGGTAGATAGTCTCTTTGCCAAAATCGCATTATTAGGCGAAAGTAAGTTTCAATTCAGTACCCTATCCTAAAGCTTGCTGTTAGGAGGGAATCTGCAGCTTGCAGTGAAAGCGCTTCCAGAGGGGAGTCTAACGAGGGTAAACATTTGATGGTAGCAGCTTCCCTGCGGGAGATAATCTCTTTGCCAAAATCGCATTATTAGCCGCAGTTAAGTTACAATTCAGTACCCTATCCTAAAGCTTGCTGTTAGGAGGGAATCTGCAGCTTGCAGTCAAAGTGCTTCCAGAGGGGAGTCTAATGAGGGCAAACATTTGATGGTAGCAGCTTCCCTGCGGGAGATACTCTCTTTGCCAAAATCGCATTATTAGGCGAAATTAAGTTACAATTCAGTACCCTATCCTAAAGCTTGCTGTTAGGAGGGAATCTGCAGCTTGCAGTGAAAGCGCTTCCAGAGGGGAGTCTAATGAGGGCAAACATTTGATGGTAGCAGCTTCCCTGCGGGAGATAGTCTCTTTGCCAAAATCGGCTTATTAGACGCAGTGAAGTTACAATTCATTACCCTATCCTAAAGCTTGCTGTTAGGAGGGAATCTGCAGCTTGCAGTGAAAGCGCTTCCAGAGGGGAGTCTAATGAGGGCAAACATTTGATGGTAGCAGCTTCCCTGCGGGAGATACTCGCTTTGCCAAAATCGCATTATTAGGCGAAAGTAAGTTACAATTCAGTACCTTATCCTAAAGCTTGCTGTTAGGAGGGAATCTGCAGCTTGCAGTGAAAGCGCTTCCAGAGGGGAGTCTAATGAGGGCAAAGATTTGATGGTAGCAGCTTCCCTGTGGGAGATACTCTCTTTGCCATAATCGCATTATTATGCGAAAGTAAGTTACAATTCAGTACCCTATCCTAAAGCTTGCTGTTAGGAGGGAATCTGCAGCTTGCAGTGAAAGCGCTTCCAGAGGGGAGTCTAAAGAGGGCAAACATTTGATGGTAGCAGCTTCCCTGCGGGAGATACTCTCTTTGTTAAAAACGCGTTATTAGGCGAAAGTAAGTTACAATTCAGTACCCTATCCTAAAGCTTGCTGTTAGGAGGGAATCTGCAGCTTGCAGTCAAAGCGCTTCCAGAGGGGAGTCTAATGAGGGCAAACATTTGATGGTAGCAGCTTCCCTGCGGGAGATACTCTCTTTGCCAAAATCCCATTATTAGCCGCAGTTATGTTAGAATTCAGTACACTATCCTAAAGATTGCTGTTAGGAGGGAATCTGCAGCTTGCAGTGAAAGCGCTTCCAGAGGGGAGTCTAATGAGGGCAAACATTTGATGGTAGCAGCTTCCTTGCGGGAGATACTCTCTTTGCCAAAATCGCATTATTAGGCGAAAGTAAGTTAACAATTCAGTACCCTATCCTAAAGCTTGCTGTTAGGAGGGAATCTGCAGCTTGCAGTGAAAGCGCTTCCAGAGGGGAGTCTAACGAGGGCAAACATTTGATGGTAGCAGCTTCCCTGTGGGAGATGCTCTCTTTGCTAAAAACGCCTTATTAGGCGAAAGTAAGTTACAATTCAGTACCCTATCCTAAAGCTTGCTGTTAGGAGGGAATCTGCAGCTTGCAGTGAAAGCGCTTCCAGAGGGGAGTCTAACGAGGGCAAACATTTGATGGTAGCAGCTTCTCTGTGGGATATACTCTCTTTGCTAAAAACGCCTTATTAGGCGAAAGTAAGTTACAGTTCAGTACAGTGTCATACAGCTTGCTGTTAGGAGGGAATCTGCAGCTTGCAGTGAAAGCGCTTCCAGAGGAGAGTCTAATGAGGGCAAATATTTGATGGTAGCAGCTTCCCTGCGGGAGATACTCTCTTTGCCAATATCGCCTTATTAGCCGAAACTAAGTTACAATTCAGTACCCTATCCTAAAGCTCGCTGTTAGGAGGGAATCTGCAGCTTGCAGTGAACGCGCTTCCAGAGGGGAGTCTAATGAGGGCAAATATTTGATGGTAGCAGCTTCCCTGCGGGAGATACTCTCTTTGAAAAAATCGCATTATCAGCCGCAGTTAAGATACAATTCAGTACCCTATCCTAAAGCTTGCTGTTAGGAGGGAATCTGCAGCTTGCAGTGAAAGCGCTTCCAGAGGGGAGTCTAACGAGGGCAAACATTTGATGGTAGCAGCTTCCCTGCGGGAGATACTCTCTTTGCCAAAATCGCATTATTAGGCGAAAGTAAGTTACAATTCAGTACCCTATCCTAAAGCTTGCTGTTAGGAGGGAATCTGCAGCTTGCAGTGAAAGCGCTTCCGGAGGGGAGTCTAACGAGGGTAAACGTTTGATGGTAGCAGCTTCCCTGCTGGAGATATTCTCTTTCCAAAAATCGCCTTATTAGCCGCAGATAAGTTATAATTCAGTACCCTATCCTAAAGCTTGCTGTTAGGAGGGAATCTGCAGCTTGCAGTGAAAGCGCTTCGAGAGGGGAGTCTAATGAGGGCAAACATTTGATGGTAGCAGCTTCCCTGCGGAAGATACTCTCTTTGCCAAAATCGCCTTATTAGCCCCAGTTAAGTTACAATTCAGTACCCTATCCTAAAGCTTGCTGTTAGGAGGGAATCTGTAGCTTGCAGAGAAAGCGCTTCCAGAGGGGAGTCTAATGAGGGCAAACATTTGATGGTAGCAGCTTCCCTGTGGGAGATATTCTCTTTGCCAAAATCGCCTTATTAGCCGCACTTAAGTTACAATTCAGTACCCTATGCTAAAGCTTGCTGTTAGGAGGGAATCTGCAGCTTGCAGTGAAAGCGCTTCCAGAGGGGAGTCTAATGAGGGCAAACATTTGATGGTAGCAGCTTCCCTGCTGGAGATATTCTCTTTCCCAAAATCGCCTTATTAGCCGCAGATAAGTTACAATTCAGTACCCTATCCTAAAGCTTGCTGTTAGGAGGGAATCTGCAGCTTGCAGTGAAAGCGCTTCCAGAGGGGAGTCTAATGAGGGCAAACATTTGATGGTAGCAGCTTCACTGCGGGAGATACTCTCTTTGCCAAAATCGCATTATTAGGCGAAAGTAAGTTACAATTCAGTACCCTATCCTAAATCTTGCTGTTAGGAGGGAATCTGCAGCTTGCAGTCAAAGCGCTTCCAGAGGGGAGTCTAATGAGGGCAAACATTTGATGGTAGCAGCTTCCCTGCGGGAGATACTCTCTTTGCCAAAATCGCATTATTAGGCGAAAGTAAGTTACAATTCAGTACCCTATCCTAAATCTTGCTGTTAGGAGGGAATCTGCAGCTTGCAGTGAAAGCGCTTCCAGAGGGGAGTCTAACGAGGGCAAACATTTGATGGTAGCAGCTTCCCTGCGGGAGATACTCTCTTTGCCAAAATCGCATTATTAGGCGAAAGTAAGTTACAATTCAGTACCCTATCCTAAAGCTTGCTGTTAGGAGGGAATCTGCAGCTTGCAGTGAAAGCGCTTCCAGAGGGGAGTCTAATGAGGGCAAACATTTGATGGTAGCAGCTTCCCTGCGGGAGATACTCTCTTTGCCATAATCTCCTTATTAGACGCAGTTAAGATACAATTCAGTATCCTATCCTAAAGCTTGCTGTTAGGAGGGAATCTGCAGCTTGCAGTGAAAGCGCTTCCAGAGGGGAGTCTAATGAGGGCAAACATTTGATGGTAGCAGCTTCCCTGCGGGAGATACTCTCTTTGTCATAATCGCATTATTATGTGAAAGTAAGTTTCAATTCAGTACACTATCCTAAAGCTTGCTGTTAGGAGGGAATCTGCAGCTTGCAGTCAAAGCGCTTCCAGAGGGGAGTCTAATGAGGGCAAACATTTGATGGTAGCATCTTCCCTGCGGGAGATACAGTCTTTGCCAAAATCGCATTATTAGGCGAAATTAAGTTACAATTCAGTACCCTATCCTAAAGCTTGCTGTTAGGAGGGAATCTGCAGCTTGCAGTGAAAGCGCTTCCAGAGGGGAGTCTAACGAGGGCAAACATTTGATGGTAGCAGCTTCCCTGCGGGAGATATTCTCTTTGCCAATTTTGCCTTATTAGCCGCAGTTAAGTTACAATTCAGTACCCTATCCTAAAGCTTGCTGTTAGGAGGGAATCTGCAGCTTGCAGTGAAAGCGCTTCCAGAGGGGAGTCTAATGAGGGCAAACATTTGATGGTAGCAGCTTCCCTGAGGGAGATATTCTCTTTCCCTAAAACGCCTTATTAGCCGCAGATAAGTTACAATTCAGTACCCTATCCTAAAGCTTGCTGTTAGGAGGGAATCTGCAGCTTGCAGTGAAAGCGCTTCCAGAGGGGAGTCTAATGAGGGCAAACATTTGATGGTAGCAGCTTCCCTGCGGGAGATACTCTCTTTGCCAAAATCGCCTTATTAGCTGCAGTTAAGTTACAATTCAGTACCCTATCCTAAAGCTTGCTGTTAGGAGGGAATCTGCAGCTTGCAGTGAAAGCGCTTCCCGAGGGGAGTCTAATGAGGGCAAACATTTGATGTTAGCAGCTTCCCTGCGGGAGATACTCTCTTTGCCAAAATCACCTTATTAGGCGAAAGTAAGTTACAATTCAGTACCCTATCCTAAAGCTTGCTGTTAGGAGGGAATCTGCAGCTTGCAGTGAAAGCGCTTCCAGAGGGGAGTCTAATGAGGGCAAACATTTGATGGTAGCAGCTTCCCTGCGGGATATACACTCTTTGCCAAAATCGCATTATTAGGCGAAAGTAAGTTACAATTCAGTACCCTATCCTAAAGCTTGCTGTTAGGAGGGAATCTGCAGCTTGCAGTGAAAGCGCTTCCAGAGGGGAGTCTAACGAGGGCAAACATTTGATGGTAGCAGCTTCCCTGCGGGAGATACTCTCTTTGCCATAATCGCCTTATTATACGCAGTTAAGATACAATTCAGTACCCTATCCTAAAGCTTGCTGTTAGGAGGGAATCTGCAGCTTGCAGTGAAAGCGCTTCCAGAGGGGAGTCTAATGAGGGCAAACATTTGATGGTAGCAGCTTCCCTGCGGGAGATACTCTCTTTTCCAAAATCGTATTATTAGGCGAAAGTAAGTTACAATTCAGTACCCTCTCCTAAAGCTTGCTGTTAGGAGGGAATCTGCAGCTTGCAGTGAAAGCGCTTCCGGAGGGGAGTCTAATGAGGGCAAACGTTTGATGGTAGCAGCTTCCCTGCGGGAGATACTCTCTTTGCTAAAAATGAATTATTAAGCCGAAAGTAAGTTACAATTCAGTACCCTATCCTAAAGCTTGCTGTTAGGAGGGAATCTGCAGCTTGCAGTGAAAGCGCTTCCAGAGGGGAGTCTAATGAGGGCAAACATTTGATGGTAGCAGCTTCCCTGTGGGAGATACTTTCCTTGATAAAAACGCCTTATTAGGCGAAAGTAAGTTACAATTCAGTACACTATCCTAAAGCTTGCTGTTAGGAGGGAATCTGCAGCTTGCAGTGAAAGCGCTTCCAGAGGGAAGTCTAATGAGGGCAAACATTTGATGGTAGCAGCTTCCCTGCGGGAGATATTCTGTTTCCCAAAAGCGCCTTATTAGCCGCAGTTAAGATACAATTCAGTACCCTATCCTAAAGCTTGCTGTTAGGAGGGAATCTGCAGGTTGCAGTGAAAGCGCTTCCAGAGGGGAGTCTAATGAGGGCAAACATTTGATGGTAGCAGCTTCCCTGCGGGAGATATTCTCTTTCCCAAAAGCGCCTTATTAGCCGCAGTTAAGTTACAATTCAGGACCCTATCCTAAAGCTTGCTGTTAGGAGGGAATCTGCAGCTTGCAGTGAAAGCGCTTCCAGAGGGGAGTCTAATGAGGGCAAACATTTGATGGTAGCAGCTGCCCTGCGGGAGATACTCTCTTTGCCAAAATCGCATTATTAGGCGAAAGGAAGATACAATTCAGTACTCTATACTAAAGCTTGCTGTTAGGAGGGAATCTGCTGCTTGCAGTGAAAGTGCTTCCGGAGGGGAGTCTAACGAGGGCAAACGTTTGATGGTACCAGCTTCCCTGCGGGAGATACTCTCTTTGCCAAAATCGGATTATTAGGCGAAAGTAAGTTACAATTCAGTACCCTATCCTAAAGCTTGCTGTTAGGAGGGAATCTGCAGCTTGCAGTGAAAGCGCTTCCAGAGGGGAGTCTAATGAGGGCAAACATTTGATGGTAGCAGCTGCCCTGCGGGAGATACTCTCTTTGCCAAAATCGCATTATTAGGCGAAAGGAAGATACAATTCAGTACTCTATACTAAAGCTTGCTGTTAGGAGGGAATCTGCTGCTTGCAGTGAAAGCGCGTCCGGAGGGGAGTCTAACGAGGGCAAACGTTTGATGGTACCAGCTTCCCTGCGGGAGATACTCTCTTTGCCAAAATCGGATTATTTGGCGAAAGTAAGTTACAATTCAGTACCTTATCCTAAAGCTTGCTGTTAGGAGGGAATCTGCAGCTTGCAGTGAAAGCGCTTCCAGAGGGGAGTCTAATGAGGGCAAACATTTGATGGTAGCAGCTTCCCTGCGGGAGATAGTCTCTTTGAAAAAATCGCCTTATTAGCCGCAGTTAAGTTACAATTCAGTACCCTATCCTAAGGCTTGCTGTTAGGAGGGAATCTGCAGCTTGCAGTGAAAGCGCTTCCAGAGGGGAGTCTAATGAGGGCAAACATTTGATGGTAGCAGCTTCCCTGCGGGAGATATTCTATTTCCCAAAATCGCCTTATTAGCCGCAGTTAAGTTACAATTCAGTACCTTATCCTAAAGCTTGCTGTTAGGAGGGAATCTGCAGCTTGCAGTGAAAGCGCTTCCAGAGGGGAGTCTAATGAGGGCAAAGATTTGATGGTAGCAGCTTCCCTGCGGGAGATACTCTCTTTGCCATAATCGCATTATTATGCGAAAGTAAGTTACAATTCAGTACCCTATCCTAAAGCTTGCTGTTAGGAGGGAATCTGCAGCTTGCAGTGAAAGCGCTTCCAGAGGGGAGACTAAAGAGGGCAAACATTTGATGGTAGCAGCTTCCCTGCGGGAGATACTCTCTTTGTTAAAAACGCGTTATTAGGCGAAAGTAAGTTACAATTCAGTACCCTATCCTAAAGCTTGCTGTTAGGAGGGAATCTGCAGCTTGCAGTGAAAGCGCTTCCAGAGGGGAGTCTAATGAGGGCAAACATTTGATGGTAGCAGCTTCCCTGCGGGAGATACTCTCTTTGCCAAAATCCCATTATTAGCCGCAGTTATGTTAGAATTCAGTACACTATCCTAAAGATTGTTGTTAGGAGGGAATCTGCAGCTTGCAGTGAAAGCGCTTCCAGAGGGGAGTCTAATGAGGGCAAACACTTGATGGTAGCAGCTTCCTTGCGGGAGATACTCTCTTTGCCAAAATCGCATTATTAGGCGAAAGTAAGTTACAATTCAGTACCCTATCCTAAAGCTTGCTGTTAGGAGGGAATCTGCAGCTTGCAGTGAAAGCGCTTCCAGAGGGGAGTCTAACGAGGGCAAACATTTGATGGTAGCAGCTTCCCTGCGGGAGATACTCTCTTTGCCAAAATCGCATTATTAGGCGAAAGTAAGTTACAATTCAGTACTCTATCCTAAAGCTTGCTGTTAGGAGGGAATCTGCAGCTTGCAGTCAAAGCGCTTCCAGAGGGGAGTCTAATGAGGGCAAACATTTGATGGTAGCAGCTTCCCTGCGGGAGATACTCTCTTTGCCAAAATCGCATTATTAGGCGAAAGTAAGTTACAATTCAGTACCCTATCCTAAAGCTTGCTGTTAGGAGGGAATCTGCAGCTTGCAGTGAAAGCGCTTCCAGAGGGGAGTCTAATGAGGGCAAACATTTGATGGTAGCAGCTTCCCTGCGGGAGATAGTCTCTTTGCCAAAATCGCATTATTAGGCGAAAGTAAGTTTCAATTCAGTACCCTATCCTAAAGCTTGCTGTTAGGAGGGAATCTGCAGCTTGCAGTGAAAGCGCTTCCAGAGGGGAGTCTAACGAGGGTAAACATTTGATGGTAGCAGCTTCCCTGCGGGAGATAATCTCTTTGCCAAAATCGCATTATTAGCCGCAGTTAAGTTACAATTCAGTACCCTATCCTAAAGCTTGCTGTTAGGAGGGAATCTGCAGCTTGCAGTCAAAGTGCTTCCAGAGGGGAGTCTAATGAGGGCAAACATTTGATGGTAGCAGCTTCCCTGCGGGAGATACTCTCTTTGCCAAAATCGCATTATTAGGCGAAATTAAGTTACAATTCAGTACCCTATCCTAAAGCTTGCTGTTAGGAGGGAATCTGCAGCTTGCAGTGAAAGCGCTTCCAGAGGGGAGTCTAATGAGGGCAAACATTTGATGGTAGCAGCTTCCCTGCGGGAGATACTCTCTTTGCCAAAATCGGCTTATTAGACGCAGTGAAGTTACAATTCATTACCCTATCCTAAAGCTTGCTGTTAGGAGGGAATCTGCAGCTTGCAGTGAAAGCGCTTCCAGAGGGGAGTCTAATGAGGGCAAACATTTGATGGTAGCAGCTTCCCTGCGGGAGATACTCGCTTTGCCAAAATCGCATTATTAGGCGAAAGTAAGTTACAATTCAGTACCTTATCCTAAAGCTTGCTGTTAGGAGGGAATCTGCAGCTTGCAGTGAAAGCGCTTCCAGAGGGGAGTCTAATGAGGGCAAAGATTTGATGGTAGCAGCTTCCCTGTGGGAGATACTCTCTTTGCCATAATCGCATTATTATGCGAAAGTAAGTTACAATTCAGTACCCTATCCTAAAGCTTGCTGTTAGGAGGGAATCTGCAGCTTGCAGTGAAAGCGCTTCCAGAGGGGAGTCTAAAGAGGGCAAACATTTGATGGTAGCAGCTTCCCTGCGGGAGATACTCTCTTTGTTAAAAACGCGTTATTAGGCGAAAGTAAGTTACAATTCAGTACCCTATCCTAAAGCTTGCTGTTAGGAGGGAATCTGCAGCTTGCAGTCAAAGCGCTTCCAGAGGGGAGTCTAATGAGGGCAAACATTTGATGGTAGCAGCTTCCCTGCGGGAGATACTCTCTTTGCCAAAATCCCATTATTAGCCGCAGTTATGTTAGAATTCAGTACCCTATCCTAAAGATTGCTGTTAGGAGGGAATCTGCAGCTTGCAGTGAAAGCGCTTCCAGAGGGGAGTCTAATGAGGGCAAACATTTGATGGTAGCAGCTTCCTTGCGGGAGATACTCTCTTTGCCAAAATCGCATTATTAGGCGAAAGTAAGTTAACAATTCAGTACCCTATCCTAAAGCTTGCTGTTAGGAGGGAATCTGCAGCTTGCAGTGAAAGCGCTTCCAGAGGGGAGTCTAACGAGGGCAAACATTTGATGGTAGCAGCTTCCCTGTGGGAGATGCTCTCTTTGCTAAAAACGCCTTATTAGGCGAAAGTAAGTTACAATTCAGTACCCTATCCTAAAGCTTGCTGTTAGGAGGGAATCTGCAGCTTGCAGTGAAAGCGCTTCCAGAGGGGAGTCTAACGAGGGCAAACATTTGATGGTAGCAGCTTCTCTGTGGGATATACTCTCTTTGCTAAAAACGCCTTATTAGGCGAAAGTAAGTTACAGTTCAGTACAGTGTCATACAGCTTGCTGTTAGGAGGGAATCTGCAGCTTGCAGTGAAAGCGCTTCCAGAGGAGAGTCTAATGAGGGCAAATATTTGATGGTAGCAGCTTCCCTGCGGGAGATACTCTCTTTGCCAATATCGCCTTATTAGCCGAAACTAAGTTACAATTCAGTACCCTATCCTAAAGCTTGCTGTTAGGAGGGAATCTGCAGCTTGCAGTGAACGCGCTTCCAGAGGGGAGTCTAATGAGGGCAAATATTTGATGGTAGCAGCTTCCCTGCGGGAGATACTCTCTTTGAAAAAATCGCATTATTAGCCGCAGTTAAGATACAATTCAGTACCCTATCCTAAAGCTTGCTGTTAGGAGGGAATCTGCAGCTTGCAGTGAAAGCGCTTCCAGAGGGGAGTCTAATGAGGGCAAACATTTGATGGTAGCAGCTTCCCTGCGGGAGATACTCTCTTTTCCAAAATCGCATTATTAGGCGAAAGTAAGTTTCAATTCAGTACCCTATCCTAAAGCTTGCTGTTAGGAGGGAATCTGCAGCTTGCAGTGAAAGCGCTTCCAGAGGGGAGTCTAACGAGGGCAAACATTCGATGGTAGCAGCTTCCCTGTGGGAGATACTCTCTTTGATAAAAACGACTTATTAGGCGAAAGTAAGTTACAATTCAGTACCCTATCCTAAAGCTTGCTGTTAGGAGGGAATCTGCAGCTTGCAGTGAAAGCGCATCCAGAGGGGAGTCTAAAGAGGGCAAACATTTGATGGTAGCAGATTCCCTGCGGGAGATAATCTCTTTTCCAATATCGCCTTATTAGCCGCAATTATGTTACAATTCAGTACCCTATCCTAAAGCTTGCTGTTAGGAGGGAATCTGCAGCTTGCAGAGAAAGCGCTTCCAGAGGGGAGTCTAACGAGGGCAAACATTTGATGGTAGCAGCTTCCCTGCGGGAGATACTCTCTTTGCCATAATCACATTATTAGGCGAAAGTAAGTTACAATTCAGGACCCTATCCTAAAGCTTGCTGTTAGGAGGGAATCTGCAGCTTGCAGTGAAAGCGCTTCCAGAGGGGAGTCTAATGAGGGCAAACACTTGATGGTAGCAGCTTCCCTGCGGGAGATACTCTCTTTGCCAAAATCGCATTATTAGCTGCAGTTAAGATACAATTCAGTACCCTATCCTCAAGCTTGCTGTTAGGAGGGAATCTGCAGCTTGCAGTGAAAGCGCTTCCAGAGGGGAGTCTAATGAGGGCAAACATTTGATGGTAGCAGCTTCCCTGCGGGAGATACTCTCTTTGCCAAAATCGCATTATTAGCTGCAGTTAAGATACAATTCAGTACCCTATCCTAAATCTTGCTGTTAGGAGGGAATCTGCAGCTTGCAGTGAAAGTGCGTCAAGAGAGGAATCTAACGAGAGCCAGCATTTGATGGTATCAGCTTCCCTGTGGGAGATAGTCTCTTTTCCAAAATCGCATTATTAGGCGAAAGTAAGTTACAATTCAGTACCTTATCCTAAAGCTAGCTGTTAGGAGGGAATCTCAAGCTTGCAGAGAAAGCGCTTCCAGAGGGGAGTCTAATGAGGGCAAACATTTGATGGTAGCAGCTTCCCTGCGGGAGATACTTTCTTTTCCATAATCGCATTATTAGGCGAAAGTAAGTTACAATTCAGTACACTATCCTAAAGCTTGCTGTTAGGAGGGAATCTGCAGCTTGCAGTGAAAGCGCTTCCAGAGGGGAGTCTAACGAGGGCAAACATTTGATGGTAGCAGCTTCCCTGTGGGAGATGCTCTCTTTGCCAAAATCCCATTATTAGCCGCAGTTATGTTAGAATTCAGTACCCTATCCTAAAGCTTGCTGTTAGGAGGGAATCTGCAGCTTGCAGTGAAAGCGCTTCCAGAGGGGAGTCTAACGAGGGCAAACATTTGATGGTAGCAGCTTCCCTGCGGGAGTTATTCTCTTTGCCAAAATCGCATTATTAGGCGAAAGTAAGTTACAATTCAGTACTCTATCCTAAAGCTTGCTGTTAGGAGGGAATCTGCAGCTTGCAGTGAAAGCGCTTCCAGAGGGGAGTCTAATGAGGGCAAACATTTGATGGTAGCAGCTTCCCTGCGGGAGATACTCTCTTTGCCATAATCGCATTATTAGGCGAAAGTAAGTTACAATTCAGTACACTATCCTAAAGCTTGCTGTTAGGAGGGAATCTGCAGCTTGCAGTCAAAGCGCTTCCAGAGGGGAGTCTAATGAGGGCAAACATTTGATGGTAGCAGCTTCCCTGCGGGAGATACTCTCTTTGCCAAAATCCCATTATTAGCCGCAGTTATGTTAGAATTCAGTACCCTATCCTAAAGCTTGCTGTTAGGAGGGAATCTGCAGCTTGCAGTGAAAGCGCTTCCAGAGGGGAGTCTAATGAGGGCAAACATTTGATGGTAGCAGCTTCCCTGTGGGAGATACTCTCTTTGCCATAATCGCATTATTAGGCGAAAGTAAGTTACAATTCAGTACCCTATCCTAAAGCTTGCTGTTAGGAGGGAATCTGCAGCTTGCAGTGAAAGCGCTTCCAGAGCGGAGTCTAACGAGGGCAAACATTTGATGGTAGCAGCTTCCCTGTGGGAGATGCTCTCTTTGCTAAAAACGCCTTATTAGGCGAAAGTAAGTTACAATTCAGTACCCTATCCTAAAGCTTGCTGTTAGGAGGGAATCTGCAGCTTGCAGTGAAAGCGCTTCCAGAGGGGAGTCTAACGAGGGCAAACATTTGATGGTAGCAGCTTCCCTGTGGGAGATACTCTCTTTGCTAAAAACGCCTTATTAGCCGAAAGTAAGTTACAATTCAGTACCCTATCGTAAAGCTTGCTGTTAGGAGGGAATCTGCAGCTTGCAGTCAAAGCGCTTCCAGAGGGGAGTCTAATGAGGGCAAACATTTGATGGTAGCAGCTTCCCTGCGGGAGATACTCTCTTTGCCAAAATCGCAGTATTAGCCGCAGTTAAGTTACAATTCAGTACCCTATCCTAAAGCTTGCTGTTAGGAGGGAATCTGCAGCTTGCAGTGAAAGCGCTTCCAGAGGGGAGTCTAATGAGGGCAAACATTTGATGGTAGCAGCTTCCCTGCGGGAGATACTCTCTTTGCCAAAATCGCATTATTAGGCGAAAGTAAGTTACAATTCAGTACCCTATCCTAAAGCTTGCTGTTAGGAGGGAATCTGCAGCTTGCAGTGAAAGCGCTTCCAGAGGAGAGTCTAATGAGGGCTAATATTTGATGGAAGCAGCTTCCCTGCGGGAGATACTCTCTTTGCCAATATCGCCTTATTAGCCGAAACTAAGTTACAATTCAGTACCCTATCCTAAAGCTTGCTGTTAGGAGGGAATCTGCAGCTTGCAGTGAAAGCGCTTCCAGAGGGGAGTCTAATGAGGGCAAAGATTTGATGGTAGCAGCTTCCCTGCGGGAGATATTCTCTTTCCCAAAATCGCCTTATTAGTTGCAGTTAAGTTACAATTCAGGACCCTATCCTAAAGCTCGCTGTTAGGAGGGAATCTGCAGCTTGCAGTGAAAGTGCTTCCAGAGGGGAGTCTAATGAGGGCAAACATTTGATAGTAGCAGCTTCCCTGCGGGATATACTCTCTTTGCCAAAATCGCCTTATTATGCGAAAGTAAGTTACAATTCCGTACACTATCATAAACTTGCTGTTAGGAGGGAATCTGCAGCTTACAGTGAAAGCGCTTCCAGAGGGGAGTCTAATGAGGGCAAACATTTGATGGTAGCAGCTTCCCTGCGGGATATACTCTCTTTGCCAAAATCGCATTATTAGGCGAAAGTAAGTTACAATTCAGTACCCTATCCTAAAGCTTGCTGTTAGGAGGGAATCTGCAGCTTGCAGTGAAAGCGCTTCCAGAGGGGAGTCTAAAGAGGGCAAACATTTTATGGTAGCAGCTTCCCTGCGGGAGATACTCTCTTTTCCAATATCGCCTTATAAGCCGCAGTTAAGATACAATTCAGTACCCTATCCTAAAGATTGCTGTTAGGAGGGAATCTGCAGCTTGCAGTGAAAGCGCTTCCAGAGGGGAGTCTAATGAGGGCAAACATTTGATGGTAGCAGCTTCCCTGCGGGATATACTCTCTTTTCGAAAACCGCATTATTAGGCGAAAGTAAGTTACAATTCAGTACCCTATCCTAAAGCTTGCTGTTAGGAGGGAATCTGCAGCTTGCAGAGAAAGCGCTTCCAGAGGGGATTCTAATGAGGGCAAACATTTGATGGTAGCAGCTTCCCTGCGGGAGATATTCTCTTTCCCAAAAGCGCCTTATTAGCCGCAGTTAAGTTACAATTCAGTACCCTATCCTAAAGCTTGCTGTTAGGAGGGAATCTGCAGCTTGCAGTCAAAGTGCTTCCAGAGGGGAGTCTAATGAGGGCAAACATTTGATGGTAGCAGCTTCCCTGCGGGAGATACTCTCTTTGCCAAAATCGCATTATTAGGCGAAAGTAAGTTACAATTCAGTACCCTATCCTAAAGCTTGCTGTTAGGAGGGAATCTGCAGCTTGCAGTGAAAGCGCTTCCAGAGGGGTGTCTAATGAGGGCAAACATTTGATGGTAGCAGCTTCCCTGCGGGAGATACTCTCTTTGCCAAAATCGTATTATTAGGCGAAAGTAAGTTACAATTCAGTACCCTATCCTAAAGCTAGCTGTTAGGAGGGAATCTGCAGCTTGCAGTGAAAGCGCTTCCACAGAAGAGTCTAATGAGGGCAAATATTTGATGGTAGCAGCTTCCCTGCGGGAGATACTCTCTTTGCCAATATCGCCTTATTTGCCGAAACTAAGTTACAATTCAGTACCCTATCCTAAAGCTTGCTGTTAGGAGGGAATCTGCAGCTTGCAGTGAAAGCGCTTCCAGAGGGGAGTCTAATGAGGGCAAATATTTGATGGTAGCAGCTTCCCTGCGGGAGATACTCTCTTTGCCAAAATCGCCTTATTAGGCGTAAGTAAGTTACAATTCAGTACCCTATCCTAAAGCTTGCTGTTAGGAGGGAATCTGCAGCTTGCAGTGAAAGTGCTTCCAGAGGGGTGTCTAACGAGGGCAAACATTTGATAGTATCAGCTTCCCTGCAGGAGATACTCTTTTCGAAAATCGCCTTATTAGGCGAAAGTAAGTTACAATTCGGTACCCTATCATAAACTTGCTGTTAGGAGGGAATCTGCAGCTTGCAGTGAAAGCGCTTCCAGAGGGGAGTCTAATGAGGGCAAACATTTGATGGTAGCAGCTTCCCTGCGGGAGATACTCTCTTTGCCAAAATCGCATTATTAGGCGAAAGTAAGTTACAATTCAGTACCCTATCCTAAAGCTTGCTGTTAGGAGGGAATCTGCAGCTTGCAGTGAAAGCGCTTCCAGAGGGGAGTCTAATGAGGGCAAACATTTGATGGTAGCAGCTTCCCTGCGGGAGATACTCTCTTTTCCAATATCGCCTTATTAGCCGCAGTTAAGTTACAATTCAGTACCCTATCCTAAAGCTTGCTGTTAGGAGGGAATCTGCAGCTTGCAGTGAAAGCGCTTCCAGAGGGGAGTTTAATGAGGGCAAACATTTGATGGTAGCAGCTTCCCTGCCGGAGATACTCTCTTTGCCATAATCGCCTTATTAGACGCAGTTAAGTTACAATTCAGTACCCTATCCTAAAGCTTGCTGTTAGGAGGGAATCTGCAGCTTGCAGTGAAAGCGCTTCCAGAGGGGAGTCTAAGGAGGGCAAACATTTGATGGTAGCAGCTTCCCTGCGGGAGATACACTCTTTGCCAAAATCGCATTATTAGGCGAAAGTAAGTTACAATTCAGTACCCTATCCTAAAGCTTGCTGTTAGGAGGGAATCTGCAGCTTGCAGTGAAAGCGCTTCCAGAGGGGAGTCTAATGAGGGCAAACATTTGATGGTAGCAGCTGCCCTGCGGGAGATACTCTCTTTGCCAAAATCGCAGTATTAGCCGCAGTTAAGTTACAATTCAGTACCCTATCCTAAAGCTTGCTGTTAGGAGGGAATCTGCAGCTTGCAGTGAAAGCGCTTCCAGAGGGGAGTCTAACGAGGGCAAACATTTGATGGTAGCAGCTTCCCTGCGGGAGATAATCTCTTTTCCAATTTTGACTTATTAGCCGCAGTTAAGTTACAATTCAGTACCCTATCCTAAAGCTTGCTGTTAGGAGGGAATCTGCAGCTTGCAGTGAAAGCGCTTCCAGAGGGGAGTCTAATGAGGGCAAACATTTGGTGGCAGCAGCTTCCCTGCGAGTTATAGTCTCTTTGCCAAAATCGCATTATTAGGCGAAAGTAAGTTACAATTCAGTACCCTATCCTAAAGCTTGCTGTTAGGAGGGAATCTGCAGCTTGCAGTGAAAGCGCTTCAAGAGGGGAGTCTAACGAGGGCAAACATTTGATGGTAGCAGCTTCCCTGTGGGAGATACTCTCTTTGACAAAATCTCATTACTAGGCGAAAGTAAGTTACAATTCAGTACCCTATCCTAAAGCTTGCTGTTAGGAGGGAATCTGCAGCTTGCAGTGAAAGCGCTTCCAGAGGGGAGTCTAATGAGGGCAAATATTTGATGGTAGCAGCTTCCCTGCGGGAGATATTCTCTTTGCCAAAATCGCATTATTAGGCGAAAGTAAGTTACAATTCAGTACCCTATCCTAAAGCTTGCTGTTAGGAGGGAATCTGCAGCTTGCAGTGAAAGCACTTCCAGAGGGGAGTCTAATGAGGGCAAACGTTTGATGGTAACAGCTTCCCTGCGGGAGACAGTCTCTTTGCAATAATCGCATTATTAGGCGACAGAAAGATAAAATTCAGTACCCTATCCTAAAGCTTGCTGTTAGGAGGGAATCTGCAGCTTGCAGTGAAAGCGCTTCCAGAGGGGAGTCTAATGAGGGCAAACATTTTGTGGCAGCAGCTTCCCTGCGAGTTATAGTCTCTTTGCCAAAATCGCATTATTAGGCGAAAGTAAGATACAATTCAGTACCCTATCCTAAAGCTTGCTGTTAGGAGGGAATCTGCAGCTTGCAGTGAAAGCGCTTCCAGAGGGGAGTCTAATGAGGGCAAACATTTGATGGTAGCAGCTTCCCTGCGGGAGATACTCTCTTTGCCAAAATCGCATTATTACGCGAAAGTAAGTTACAATTCAGTACCCTATCCTAAAGCTTGCTGTTAGGAGGGAATCTGCAGCTTGCAGTGAAAGCGCTTCCAGAGGGCAGTCTAACGAGGGCAAATATTTGATGGTAGCAGCTTCCCTGCGGGAGATACTCTCTTTGCCAAAATCGCTTTGTTAGGCGAAAGTAAGATACAATTCAGTACCCTATCCTAAAGCTTGCTGTTAGGAGGGAATCTGCAGCTTGCAGTGAAAGCGCTTCCGGAGGGGAATCTAATGAGGGCAAACATTTGATGGTAGCAGCTTCCCTGCGGGAGATACTCTCTTTGCCAAAATCGCATTATTAGGCGAAAGTAAGTTACAATTCAGTACCCTATCCTAAAGCTTGCTGTTAGGAGGGAATGTGCAGCTTGCAGTGAAAGCGCTTCCAGAGGGGAGTCTAATGAGGGCAAACATTTGATGGTAGCAGCTTCCCTGCGGGAGATACTCTCTTTGCCA
Source organism: Phaenicophaeus curvirostris (assembly GCF_032191515.1). NCBI lineage: Eukaryota > Metazoa > Chordata > Aves > Cuculiformes > Cuculidae > Phaenicophaeus > Phaenicophaeus curvirostris. The sequence continues at coordinate 175,991 of NW_027206824.1, forward strand.
AAATCGCATTATTAGGCGAAAGTAAGTTACAATTCAGTACCCTATCCTAAAGCTTGCTGTTAGGAGGGAATCTGCAGCTTGCAGTGAAAGCGCTTCCAGAGGGGAGTCTAATGAGGGCAAACATTTGATGGTAGCAGCTTCCCTGCGGGAGATAGTCTCTTTGCCAAAATCGCCTTTTTAGCCGCAGTTAAGTTACAATTCAGTACCCTATCCTAAAGCTTGCTGTTAGGAGGGAATCTGCAGCTTGCAGTGAAAGCGCTTCCAGAGGGGAGTCTAATGAGGGCAAACGTTTGATGGTAACAGCTTCCCTGCGGGAGATAGTCTCTTTGCCAAAATCGCATTATTAGGCGAAAGTAAGTTACAATTCAGTACCCTATCCTAAAGCTTGCTGTTAGGAGGGAATCTACAGCTTGCAGTGAAAGCGCTTCCAGAGGGGAGTCTAATGAGGGCAAACATTTTATGGTAGCAGCTTCCCTGCGGGAGATATTCTCTTTGCCATAATCGCCTTATTAGCCGCAGTTAAGTTACAATTCAGTACCCTATCCTAAAGCTTGCTGTTAGGAGGGAATCTGCAGCTTGCAGTGAAAGCGCTTCCAGAGGGGAGTCTAATGAGGGCAAACATTTGATGGTAGCAGCTTCCCTGCGGGAGATATTCTCTTTGCCAAAATCGCCTTTTTAGCTGCAATTAAGTTACAATTCAGTACCCTATCCTAAAGCTTGCTGTTAGGAGGGAATCTGCAGCTTGCAGTGAAAGCGCTTCCAGAGGGGAGTCTAACGAGGGCAAACATTTGGTGGCAGCAGCTTCCCTGCAAGTAATAGTCTCTTTGCCAAAATCGCATTATTAGGCGAAAGTAAGTTACAATTCAGTACCCTATCCGAAAGCTTGCTGTTAGGAAGGAATCTGCAGCTTGCAGTGAAAGCGCTTCCAGAGGGGAGTCTAATGAGGGCAAACATTTGATGGTAGCATCTTCCCTGCGGATATAGTCTCTTTGCCAAAATCGCCTTATGAGCCGCAGTTAAGTTACAATTCAGTACCCTATCCTAAAGCTTGCTGTTAGGAGGGAATCTGCAGCTTGCAGTGAAAGCGCTTCCAGAGGGGAGTCTAATGAGGGCAAACGTTTGATGGTAACAGCTTCCCTGCGGGAGACAGTCTCTTTGCCAAAATCGCATTATTAGGCGAAAGTAAGTTACAATTCAGTACCCTATCCTAAAGCTTGCTGTTAGGAGGGAATCTGCAGCTTGCAGTGAAAGCGCTTCCAGAGGGGAGTCTAACGAGGGCAAACATTTGATGGTAGCAGCTTCCCTGCGGGAGATACTCTCTTTGCCAATATCTCATTACTAGGCGAAAGTAAGTTACAATTCAGTACCCTATCCTAAAGCTTGCTGTTAGGAGGGAATCTGCAGCTTGCAGTGAAAGCGCTTCCAGAGGGGAGTCTAATGAGGGCAAATATTTGATGGTAGCAGCATCCCTGCGGGAGATACTCTCTTTGCCAAAATCGCACTATTAGGCTAAAGTAAGTTACAATTCAGTACCCTATCCTAAAGCTTGCTGTTAGGAGGGAATCTGCAGCTTGCAGTCAAAGGGCTTCCAGAGGGGAGTCTAATGAGGGCAAACATTTGGTGGCAGCAGTTTCCCTGCGAGTTATAGTCTCTTTGCCAAAATCGCATTATTAGGCGAATGTAAGTTACAATTCAGTACCCTATCCTAAAGCTTGCTGTTAGGAGGGAATCTGCAGCTTGCAGTGAATGCGCTTCCAGAGGGGAGTCTAACGAGGGCAAACATTTGATGGTAGCAGCTTCCCTGCGGGAGATAATCTCTTTGCCAAAATCGCATTCTTAGGCGAAAGTAAGTTACAATTCAGTACCCTATCCTAAAGCTTGCTGTTAGGAGGGAATCTACAGCTTGCAGTGAAAGCGCTTCCAGAGGGGAGTCTAATGAGGGCAAACATTTAATTGTAGCAGCTTCCCTGCGGGAGATATTCTCTTTGCCAAAATCGCCTTATTAGCCGCAGTTAAGTTACAATTCAGTATCCTATCCTAAAGCTTGCTGTTAGGAGAGAATCTGCAGCTTGCAGTGAAAGCGCTTCCAGAGGGGACTCTAATGAGGGCAAACATTTGGTGGCAGCAGCTTCCCTGCGAGTTATAGTCTCTTTGCCAAAATCGCATTATTAGGCGAAAGTAAGTTACAATTCAGTACACTATCCTAAAGCTTGCTGTTAGGAGGGAATCTGCAGCTTGCAGTGAAAGCGCTTCCAGAGGGGAGTCTAACGAGGGCAAACATTTGATGGTAGCAGCTTCCCTGCGGGAGATAATCTCTTTTCCAATTTTGACTTATTAGCCGCAGTTAAGTTACAATTCAGTACCCTATCCTAAAGCTTGCTGTTAGGAGGGAATCTGCAGCTTGCAGTGAAAGCGCTTCCAGAGGGGAGTCTAATGAGGGCAAACATTTGGTGGCAGCAGCTTCCCTGCGAGTTATAGTCTCTTTGCCAAAATCGCATTATTAGGCGAAAGTAAGTTACAATTCAGTACCCTATCCTAAAGCTTGCTGTTAGGAGGGAATCTGCAGCTTGCAGTGAAAGCGCTTCAAGAGGGGAATCTAACGAGGGCAAACATTTGATGGTAGCAGCTTCCCTGCGGGAGATACTCTCTTTGCCAAAATCTCATTACTAGGCGAAAGTAAGTTACAATTCAGTACCCTATCCTAAAGCTTGCTGTTAGGAGGGAATCTGCAGCTTGCAGTGAAAGCGCTTCCAGAGGGGAGTCTAATGAGGGCAAACGTTTGATGGTAACAGCTTCCCTGCGGGAGACAGTCTCTTTGCAAAAATCGCATTATTAGGCGACAGAAAGATACAATTCAGTACCCTATCCTAAAGCTTGCTGTTAGGAGGGAATCTGCAGCTTGCAGTGAAAGCGCTTCCAGAAGGGAGTCTAACGAGGGCAAACGTTTGATGGTAACAGCTTCCCTGCGGGAGACAGTCTCTTTGCAAAAATCGCATTATTAGGCGACAGAAAGATACAATTCAGTACCCTATCCTAAAGCTTGCTGTTAGGAGGGAATCTGCAGCTTGCAGTGAAAGCGCTTCCAGAGGGGAGTCTAATGAGGGCAAACATTTGATGGTAGCAGCTTCCCTGCGGGAGATAGTCTCTTTGCCAAAATCGCCTTATTAGCCGCAGTTAAGTTACAATTCAGTACCCTATCCTAAATCTTGCTGTTAGGAGGGAATCTGCAGCTTGCAGTGAAAGCGCTTCCAGAGGGGAGTGTAATGAGGGCAAACATTTGATGGTAGCAGCTTCCCTGCGGGAGATACTCTTTTTGCCAAAATCGCATTATTAGGCGAAAGTAAGTTACAATTCAGGACCCTATCCTAAAGCTTGCTGTTAGGAGGGAATCTGCAGCTTGCAGTGAAAGCGCTTCCAGAGGGGAGTGTAATGAGGGCAAACATTTGATAGTAGCAGCTTCCCTGCGGGAGATACTCTCTTTTCCAAAATCGCATTATTAGGCGAAAGTAAGTTACAATTCAGTACCCTATCCTAAAGCTTGCTGTTAGGAGGGAATCTGCAGCTTGCAGTGAAAGCGCTTCCAGAGGGGAGTCTAACGAGGGCAAACATTTGATGGTAGCAGCTTCCCTGCGGGAGATACTCTCTTTGCCAAAATCGCATTATTAGGCGAAAGTAAGTTACAATTCAGTACCCTATCCTAAAGCTTGCTCTTAGGAAGGAATCTGCAGCTTGCAGAGAAAGCGCTTCCAGAGGGGAGTCTAATGAGGGCAAACATTTGATGGTAGCAGCTTCCCTGCGGGAGATACTCTCTTTGCCAAAATCGCATTATTAGGCGAAAGTAAGTTACAATTCAGGACCCTATCCTAAAGCTTGCTGTTAGGAGGGAATCTGCAGCTTGCAGTGAAAGCGCTTCCAGAGGGGAGTCTAATGAGGGCAAACATTTGATGGTAACAGCTTCCCTGCGGGAGATATTCTCTTTGCTAATATCGCCTTATTAGACGCACTTAAGTTACAATTCAGTACCCTATCCTAAAGCTTGCTGTTAGGAGGGAATCTGTAGCTTGCAGTGAAAGCGCTTCCAGAGGGGAGTCTAATGAGGGCAAACATTTGATGGTAGCAGCTTCCCTGCCGGAGATACTCTCTTTGCCAAAATCGCATTATTAGGCGAAAGTAAGTTACAATTCAGTACCCTCTCCTAAAGCTTGCTGTTAGGAGGGAATCTGCAGCTTGCTGTGAAAGCACTTCCAGAGGGGAGTCTAATAAGGGCAAACATTTGATGGTAGCAGCTTCCCTGCGGGAGATATTCTCTTTGCCAAATTCGCATTATTAGGCGAAAGTAAGTTACAATTCAGTACCCTATCCTAAAGCTTGCTGTTAGGAGGGAATCTGCAGCTTGCAGTGAAAGCGCTTCCAGAGGGGAGTGTAATGAGGGCAAACATTTGATGGTAGCAGCTTCCCTGCGGGAGATAGTCTCTTTGCCAAAATCGGCTTATTAGACGCAGTGAAGTTACAATTCAGTACCCTATCCTAAAGCTTGCTGTTAGGAGGGAATCTGCAGCTTGCAGTGAAAGCGCTTCCAGAGGGGAGTCTAATGAGGGCAAATATTTGATGGTAACAGCTTCCCTGCGGGAGATAGTCTCTTTGCCAAAATCGCATTATTAGGCGAAAGTAAGTTACAATTCAGTACCCTATCCTAAAGCTTGCTGTTAGGAAGGAATCTGCAGCTTGCAGTGAAAGCGCTTCTAGAGGGGAGTCTAATGAGGGCAAACATTTGATGGTAGCAGCTTCCCTGCGGGAGATAGTGTCTTTGCCAAAATCGCATTATTAGGCGAAAGTAAGTTACAATTCAGTACACTATCCTAAAGCTTGCTGTTAGGAGGGAATCTGCAGCTTGCAGAGAAAGCGCTTCCAGAGGGGAGTCTAATGAGGGGAAACATTTGATGGTAGCAGCTTCCCTGCGGGAGATACTCTCTTTGCTAAAAACGCATTATTATGCGAAAGTAAGATACAATTCAGTACCCTATCCTAAAGCTTGCTGTTAGGAGGGAATCTGCAGCTTGCAGTGAAAGCGCTTCCAGAGGGGAGTCTAATGAGGGGAAGCATTTGATGGTAGCAGCTTCCCTGCGGGAAACACTCTCTTTGCCAAAATCGCATTATTAGGCGAAAGTAAGTTACAATTCAGTACCCTATCCTAAAGCTAGCAGTTATGAGGGAATCTGCAGCTTGCAGTGAAAGCGCTTCCAGAGGGGAGTCTAATGAGGGCAAACATTTGATGGTAGCAGCTTCCCTGCGGGAGATATTCTCTTTCCCATAATCACCTTATTAGCCGCAGATAAGTTACAATTCAGTACCCTATCCTAAAGCTTGCTGTTAGGAGGGAATCTGCAGCTTGCAGTGAAAGCGCGTCCAGAGGGGAGTCTAATGAGGGCAAACATTTGATGGTAGCAGCTTCCCTGTGGGAGAATACTCTCTTTGCTATAATCGCATTATTAGGCGAAAGTAAGTTACAATTCAGTACACTATCCTAAAGCTTGCTGTTAGGAGGGAATCTGCAGCTTGCAGTGAAAGCGCTTCCAGAGGGGAGTCTAATGAGGGCAAACACTTGATGGTAGCAGCATTCCTGCGGGAGATAGTCTCTTTGCCAAAATCGCATTATTAGGCGAAAGTAAGTTACAATTCAGCACACTATCCTAAAGCTAGCAGTTACGAGGGAATCTGCAGCTTGCAGTGAAAGCGCTTCCAGAGGGGAGTCTAACGAGGGCAAACACTTGATGGTATCAGCTTCCCTGCGGGAGATACTCTCTTTTCCATAATCGCATTATTAGCCGCAGTTAAGTTACAATTCAGTACCCTATCATAAACTTGCTGTTAGGAGGGAATCTGCAGCTTGCAGTGAAAGCGCTTCCAGAGGGGAGTCTAACGAGGGCAAACATTTGATGGTAGCAGCTTCCCTGTGGGAGATACTCTCTTTGATAAAATCGCATTATTAGGCGAAAGTAAGTTACAATTCAGTACCCTATCCTAAAGCTTGCTGTTAGGAGGGAATCTGCAGCTTGCAGTGAAAGCGCTTCCAGAGGGGAGTCTAACGAGGGCAAACATTTGATGGTAGCAGCTTCCCTTCGGGAGATACTATCTTTGCCAAAATCGCATTATTAGGCGAAAGTAAGTTACAATTCAGTACCCTATCCTAAAGCTTGCTGTTAGGAGGGAATCTGCAGCTTGCAGTGAAAGCGCTTCCAGAGGGGAGTCTAACGAGGGGAAACATTTGATGGTAGCAGCTTCCCTGTGGGAGATACTCTCTTTGATAAAAACGACTTATTAGGCAAAAGTAAGTTACAATTCAGTACACTATCCTAAAGCTTGCTGTTAGGAGGGAATCTGCAGCTTGCAGTGAAAGCGCTTCCAGAGGGGAGTCTAATGAGGGCAAACATTTGATGGTAGCAGCTTCCCTGCGGGAGATACTCTCTTTCCCATAATCGCTTTATTAGGCGTAAGTAAGTTACAATTCAGTACACTATCCTAAAGCTTGCTGTTAGGAGGGAATCTGCAGCTTGCAGTGAAAGCGCTACCAGAGGGGAGTCTAATGAGGGCAAACATTTGATGGTAGCAGCTTCCTTGCAGGAGATACTCTCTTTGCCAAAATCGCATTATTAAGCAAAAGAAAGTTACAATTCAGTACCCTATCCTAAAGCTTGCTGTTAGGAGGGAATCTGCAGCTTGCAGTGAAAGTGCTTCAAGAGAGGAATCTAACGAGAGCCAGCATTTGATGGTAGCAGCTTCCCTGCGGGAGATAATCTGTTTTCCAATTTTGCATAATTAGCCGCAGTTAAGATACAATTCAGTACCCTATCCTAAAGCTTGCTGTTAGGAGGGAATCTGCAGCTTGCAGTGAAAGCGCTTCCAGAGGGGAGTCTAACGAGGGCAAACATTTGATGGTAGCAGCTTCCCTGCGGGACATACTCTCTTTGCCAAAATCGCATTATTAGGCGAAAGTAAGTTACAATTCAGTACCCTATCCTAAAGCTTGCTGTTAGGAGGGAATCTGCAGCTTGCAGTGAAAGCGCTTCCAGAGGGGAGTCTAATGAGGGCAAACATTTGATGGTAGCAGCTTCCCTGCGGGAGATACTCTCTTTGCCAAAATCGCATTATTATGCGAAAGTTAGATTCAATTCAGTACCCTATCCTAAAGCTTGCTGTTAGGAGGGAATCTGCAGCTTGCAGTGAAAGCGCTTCCAGAGGGGAGTCTAACGAGGGCAAACATTTGATGGTAGCAGCTTCCCTGCGGGAGATATTCTCTTTGCCAAAATCGCATTATTAGCCGCGGTTAAGTTACAATTCAGTACCCTATCCTAAAGCTTGCTGTTAGGAGGGAATCTGCAGCTTGCAGTGAAAGCGCTTCCAGAGGGGAGTCTAATGAGGGAAAACATTTGATGGTAGCAGCTTCCCTGCTGGAGATATTCTCTTTCCCAAAATCGCCTTATTAGCCGCAGATAAGTTACAATTCAGTACCCTATCCTAAAGCTTGCTGTTAGGAGGGAATCTGCAGCTTGCAGTGAAAGCGCTTCCAGAGGGGAGTCTAATGAGGGCAAACATTTGATGGTAGCAGCTTCCCTGCGGGAGATATTCTCTTTCCCATAATCACCTTATTAGCCGCAGATAAGTTACAATTCAGTACACTATCCTAAAGCTTGCTGTTAGGAGGGAATCTGCAGCTTGCAGTGAAAGCGCGTCCAGAGGGGAGTCTAATGAGGGCAAACATTTGATGGTAGCAGCTTCCCTGTGGGAGATACTCTCTTTGCTATAATCGCATTATTAGGCGAAAGTAAGTTACAATTCAGTACCCTATCCTAAAGCTTGCTGTTAGGAGGGAATCTGCAGCTTGCAGTGAAAGCGCTTCCAGAGGGGAGTCTAATGAGGGGAAGCATTTGATGGTAGCAGCATTCCTGCGGGAGATAGTCTCTTTGCCAAAATCGCATTATTAGGCGAAAGTAAGTTACAATTCAGCACACTATCCTAAAGCTAGCAGTTACGAGGGAATCTGCAGCTTGCAGTGAAAGCGCTTCCAGAGGGGAGTCTAATGAGGGCAAACATTTGATGGTAGCAGCTTCCCTGCGGGAGATACTCTCTTTTCCAATATCGCCTTATTAGCCGCAGTTAAGTTACAATTCAGTACCCTATCCTAAAGCTTGCTGTTAGGAGGGAATCTGCAGCTTGCAGTGAAAGCGCTTCCTGAGGGGAGTCTAATGAGGGGAAGCATTTGATGGTAGCAGCATTCCTGCGGGAGATACTCTCTTTGCCAAAATCGCATTATTAGGCGAAAGTAAGTTACAATTCAGTACCCTATCCTAAAGCTAGCAGTTATGAGGGAATCTGCAGCTTGCAGTGAAAGCGCTTCCAGAGGGGAGTCTAATGAGGGCAAACATTTGATGGTAGCAGCTTCCCTGCGGGAGACACTCTCTTTGCCAAAATCGCCTTATTAGGCGAAAGTAAGTTACAATTCAGTACCCTATCCTAAAGCTTGCTGTTAGGAGGGAATCTGCAGCTTGCAGTGAAAGCGCTTCCAGAGGGGAGTCTAACGAGGGCAAACATTTGATGGTAGCAGCTTCCCTGCGGGAGATACTCTCTTTTCCAAAATCGCATTATTAGCCGCAGTTAAGTTACAATTCAGTACCCTATCATAAACTTGCTGTTAGGAGTGAATCTGCAGCTTGCAGTGAAAGCGCTTCCAGAGGGGAGTCTAATGAGGGAAAACATTTGATGTTAGCAGCTTCCCTGCGGGAGATACTCTCTTTGCCAAAATCGCCTTATTAGCCGCAGTTAAGATACAATTCAGTACCCTATGCTAAAGCTTGCTGTTAGGAGGGAATCTGCAGCTTGCAGTGAAAGTGCTTCAAGAGAGGAATCTAACGAGAGCCAACATTTGATGGTAGCAGCTTCCCTGTGGGAGATAGTCTCTTTTAAAAAATCGCATTATTAGGCGAAAGTAAGTTACAATTCAGTACCCTATCCTAAAGCTTGCTGTTAGGAGGGAATCTGCAGCTTGCAGTGAAAGCGCTTCCAGAGGGGAGTCTAATGAGGGCAAACATTTGATGGTAGCAGCTTCCCTGTGGGAGATACTCTCTTTGTTAAAAACGCATTTTTAGGCGAAAGTAAGTTACAATTCAGTACACTATCCTAAAGCTTGCTGTTAGGAGGGAATCTGCAGCTTGCAGTGAAAGCGCTTCCAGAGGGGAGTCTAATGAGGGCAAACACTTGATGGTAGCAGCTTCCTTGCGGGAGATACTCTCTTTGCCAAAATCGCATTATTAGGCGAAAGTAAGATACAATTCAGTACCCTATCCTAAAGCTTGATGTTAGGAGGGAATCTGCAGCTTGCAGTGAAAGTGCTTCAAGAGAGGAATCTAACGAGAGCCAGCATTTGATGGTAGCAGCTTCCCTGTGGGAGATACTCTCTTTGCAAAATCGCATTATTAGGCGAAAGTAAGTTACAATTCAGTACCCTATCCTAAAGCTTGCTGTTAGGAGGGAATCTGCAGCTTGCAGTGAAAGCGCTTCCAGAGGGGAGTCTAACGAGGGCAAACATTTGATGGTAGCAGCTTCCCTGTGGGAGATACTCTCTTTGACAAAATCGCATTATTAGGCGAAAGTAAGTTACAATTCAGCACCCTATCCTAAAGCTTGCTGTTAGGAGGGAATCTGCAGCTTGCAGTGAAAGCGCTTCCAGAGGGGAGTCTAACGAGGGCAAACATTTGATGGTAGCAGCTTCCCTGTGAGAGATACTCTCTTTGCTAAAAACGCCTTATTATGAGAAAGTAAGTTACAATTCAGTACCCTATCCTAAAGCTTGCTGTTAGGAGGGAATCTGCAGCTTGCAGTGAAAGCGCTTCCAGAGGGGAGTCTAATGAGGGCAAACATTTGATGGTAGCAGCTTCCCTGCGGGAGATACTCTCTTTGCCAAAATCGCATTATTAGCCGCAGTTAAGATACAATTCATTACCCTATCCTAAAGCTTGCTGTTAGGAGGGAATCTGCAGCTTGCAGTGAAAGCGCTTCCAGAGGGGAGTCTAATGAGGGCAAACATTTGATGGTAGCAGCTTTCCTGCGGGAGACAGTCTCTTTTCCATGATCGCATTATTAGGCGAAAGTAAGTTACAATTCAGTACACTATCCTAAAGCTTGCTCTTAGGAGGGAATCTGCAGCTTGCAGTGAAAGCGCTTCCAGAGGGGAGTCTAATGAGGGCAAACATTTGATGGTAGCAGCTTCCCTGCGGGAGATATTCTCTTTGCAAATATCGCATTATTAGGCGAAAGTAAGTTACAATTCAGTACCATATCCTAAAGCTTGCTGTTAGGAGGGAATCTGCAGCTTGCAGTGAAAGCGCTTCCAGAGGGGAGTCTAATGAGGGAAAACATTTGATGGTAGCAGCTTCCCTGCGGGAGATACTCTCTTTGCCAAAATCGCATTATTATCCGCAGTTAAGATACAATTCAGTACCCTATGCTAAAGCTTGCGGTTAGGAGGGAATCTGGAGCTTGCAGTGAAAGCGCTTCCAGAGGGGAGTCTAATGAGGGCAAACATTTGATGGTAGCAGCTTCCCTGCGGGAGATACTCTCTTTGCCATAATCGCACTATTAGGCGAAAGTAAGTTACAATTCAGTGCCCTATCCTAAAGCTTGCTGTTAGGAGGGAATTTGCAGCTTGCAGTGAAAGCGCTTCCAGAGGGGAGTCTAACGAGGGAAAACATTTGATGGTAGCAGCTTCCCTGCGGGAGATACTCTCTTTGTTAAAAACGCATTATTAGGCGAAAGTAAGTTACAATTCAGTACCCTATTCTAAAGCTTGCTGTTAGGAGGGAATCTGCAGCTTGCAGTGAAAGCGCTTCCAGAGGGGATTCTAATGAGGGGAAGCATTTGATGGTAGCAGCATTCCTGCGGGAGATAATCTCTTTGCCAAAATCGCATTATTAGGCGAAAGTAAGTTACAATTCAGCACCCTATCCTAAAGCTTGCTGTTAGGAGGGAATCTGCAGCTTGCAGTGAAAGCGCTTCCAGAGCGGAGTCTAATGAGGGCAAACATTTGATGGTAGCAGCTTCCCTGCGGGAGACACTCTCTTTGCCAAAATCGCATTATTAGGCGAAAGTAAGTTACAATTCAGTACCCTATCCTAAAGCTTGCTGTTAGGAGGGAATCTGCAGCTTGCAGTGAAAGCGCTTCCAGAGGGGAGTCTAACGAGGGCAAACATTTGATGGTAGGAGCTTCCCTGCGGGAGATACTCTCTTTTCCAAAATCGCATTATTAGCCGCAGTTAAGTTACAATTCAGTACACTATCCTAAAGCTTGCTGTTAGGAGGGAATCTACAGCTTGCAGTGAAAGCGCTTCCAGAGGGGAGTCTAATGAGGGCAAACATTTGATGGTAGCAGCTTCCCTGCGGGAGATACTCTCTTTGCCAAAATCGCATTATTAGGCGAAAGTAAGTTACAATTCAGTACACTATCCTAAAGCTTGCTGTTAGGAGGGAATCTGCAGCTTGCAGTCAAAGCGCTTCCAGAGGGGAGTCTAATGAGGGCCAACACTTGATGGTAGCAGCTTCCTTGCGGGAGATACTCTCTTTGCCAAAATCGCATTATTATGCGAAGGTAAGATTCAATTCAGTACCTTATCCTAAAGCTTGCTGTTAGGAGGGAATCTGCAGCTTGCAGTGAAAGTGCTTCAAGAGAGGAATCTAACGAGAGCCAGCATTTGATGGTAGCAGCTTCCCTGTGGGTGATACTCTCTTTGCCAAAATCGCATTATTAGGCGAAAGTAAGTTACAATTCAGTACCCTATCCTAAAGCTTGCTGTTAGGAGGGAATCTGCAGCTTGCAGTGAAAGCGCTTCCAGAGGGGAGTCTAACGAGGGCAAACATTTGATGGTAGCAGCTTCCCTGTGAGAGATACTCTCTTTGCTAAAAACGCCTTATTAGGCGAAAGTAAGTTACAATTCAGTACCCTATCCTAAAGCTTGCTGTTAGGAGGGAATCTGCAGCTTGCAGTGAAAGCGCTTCCAGAGGGGAGTCTAACGAGGGCAAACATTTGATGGTAGCAGCTTCCCTGCGGGAGATAGTCTCTTTGCCAAAATCGCATTATTAGGCGAAAGTAAGTTACAATTCAGTACCCTATCCTAAAGCTTGCTGTTAGGAGGGAATCTGCAGCTTGCAGTGAAAGCGCTTCCAGAGGGGAGTCTAATGAGGGAAAACATTTGATGGTAGCAGCTTCCCTGCGGGAGATACTCTCCTTTCCAAAATCTTATTATTAGTCGAAAGTAAGATACAATTCAGTACCCTATCCTAAAGCTTGCTGTTAGGAGGGAATCTGCAGCTTGCAGTGAAAGCACTTCCAGAGGGGAGTCTAATGAGGGCAAATATTTGATGGTAGCAGCTTCCCTGCGGGAGATACTCTCTTTGCCAAAATCGCATTATTAGCCGCAGTTAAGATACAATTCAGTACCCTATGCTAAAGCTTGCTGTTAGGAGGGAATCTGGAGCTTGCAGTGAAAGCGCTTCCAGAGGGGAGTCTAATGAGGGCAAACATTTGATGGTAGCAGCTTCCCTGCGGGAGATACTGTCTTTGTCAAAATCGCATTATTATGCGAAAGTAAGTTACAATTCAGTACACTATCCTAAAGCTTGCTGTTAGGAGGGAATCTGCAGCTTGCAGTGAAAGCGCTTCCAGAGGGGAGTCTAACGAGGGCAAACATTTGATGGTAGCAGCTTCCCTGTGGGAGATACTCTCTTTGCCATAATCGCATTATTAGGCGAAAGTGAGTTACAATTCAGTACCCTATCCTAAAGCTTGCTGTTAGGAGGGAATCTGCAGCTTGCAGTGAAAGCGCTTCCAGAGGGGAGTCTAATGAGGGGAAGCATTTGATGGTAGCAGCATTCCTGCGGGAGATACTCTCTTTGCCAAAATCGCATTATTAGGCGTAAGTAAGTTACAATTCAGTACACTATCCTAAAGCTTGCAGTTAGGAGGGCATCTGCAGCTTGCAGTGAAAGCGCTTCCAGAGGGGAGTCTAATGAGGGCAAACATTTGATGGTAGCAGCTTCCCTGCGGGAGATACTCTCTTTTCCAATATCGCCTTATTAGCCGCAGTTAGGTTACAATTCAGTACCCTATCCTAAAGATTGCTGTTAGGAGGGAATCTGCAGCTTGCAGTGAAAGCGCTTCCAGAGGGGAGTCTAATGAGGGCAAACACTTGATGGTAGCAGCTTCCTTGCTTGAGATACTCTCTTTGCCAAAATCGCATTATTAGGCGAAAGTAAGTTACAATTCAGTACCCTATCCTAAAGCTTGCTGTTAGGAGGGAATCTGCAGCTTGCAGTGAAAGTGCTTCAAGAGAGGAATCTAACGAGAGCCAGCATTTGATGGTAGCAGCTTCCCTGTGGGAGATACTCTCTTTGCCAAAATCGCATTATTAGGCGAAAGTAAGTTAGAATTCAGTACCCTATCCTAAAGCTTGCTGTTAGGAGGCAATCTGCAGCTTGCAGTGAAAGCGCTTCCAGAGGGGAGTCTAACGAGGGCAAACATTTGATGGTAGCAGCTTCCCTGTGGGAGATACTCTCTTTGCTAAAAACGCCTTATTAGGCGAAAGTAAGTTACAATTCAGCACCCTATCCTAAAGCTTGCTGTTAGGAGGGAATCTGCAGCTTGCAGTGAAAGCGCTTCCAGAGGGGAGTCTAACGAGGGCAAACATTTGATGGTAGCAGCTTCCCTGCGGGAGATACTCTCTTTGCCAAAATCGCATTATTAGGCGAAAGTAAGTTACAATTCAGTACCCTATCCTAAAGCTTGCTGTTAGGAGGGAATCTGCAGCTTGCAGTGAAAGCGCTTCCAGAGGGGAGTCTAATGAGGGAAAACATTTGATGGTAGCAGCTTCCCTGCGGGAGATACTCTCTTTGCCAAAATCGCATTATTAGCCGCAGTTAAGATACAATTCAGTACCCTATGCTAAAGCTTGCTGTTAGGAGGGAATCTGCAGCTTGCAGTGAAAGTGCTTCCAGAGGGGAGTCTAACGAGGGCAAACATTTGATGGTAGCAGCTTCCCTGCGGGAGATACTCTCTTTTCCAAATTCTTATTATTAGTCGAAAGTAAGTTACAATTCAGTACCCTATCCTAAAGCTTGCTGTTAGGAGGGAATCTGCAGCTTGCAGTCAAAGCGCTTCCAGAGGGGAGTCTAATGAGGGCAAACATTTGATGGTAGCAGCTTCCCTGCGGGAGATACTCTCTTTGCCAAAATCGCATTATTAGGCGAAAGTAAGATACAATTCAGTACCCTATCCTAAAGCTTGCTGTTAGGAGGGAATCTGCAGCTTGCAGTGAAAGCACTTCCAGAGGGGAGTCTAATGAGGGCAAACATTTGATGGTAGCAGCTTCCCTGCGGGAGATACTCTCTTTGCCAAAATCGCCTTATTAGCCGCAGTTAAGTTACAATTCAGTACCCTATCCTAAAGCTTGCTGTTAGGAGGGAATCTGCAGCTTGCAGTGAAAGCGCTTCCAGAGGGGAGTCTAACGAGGGCAAACATTTGATGGTAGCAGCTTCCCTGCGGGAGATAGTCTCTTTGCCAAAATCGCATTATTAGCCGCAGTTAAGTTACAATTCAGTACCCTATCCTAAAGCTTGCTGTTAGGAGGGAATCTGCAGCTTGCAGTGAACGCGCTTCCAGAGGGGAGTCTAATGAGGGCAAACATTTGATGGTAGCAGCTTCCCTGCGGGAGATACTCTCTTTTCCAAAATCGCATTATTAGGCGTAAGTAAGTTACAATTCAGTACCCTATCCTAAAGCTTGCTGTTAGGAGGGAATCTGCAGATTGCAGTGAAAGCGCTTCCAGAGGGGAGTCTAACGAGGGCAAATATTTGATGGTAGGGGCTTCCCTGCGGGAGATATTCTCTTTGCAATAATCACCTTATTAGCCGCAGTTAAGATACAATTCAGTACCCTATCCTAAAGCTTGCTGTTAGGAGGGAATCTGCAGCTTGAAGTGAATGCGCTTCCAGAGGGTAGTCTAACGAGGGCAAACATTTGATGGTAGCAGCTTCCCTGCGGAAGATACTCTCTTTGCTAAAATCGCATTATTAGGCGAAATTAAGTTACAATTCAGTACCCTATCCTAAAGCTTGCTGTTGGGAGGGAATCTTCAGCTTGCAGTGAAAGCGCTTCCAGAGTGGAGTCTAATGAGGGCAAATATTTGATGGTAGCATCTTCCCTGCGGGAGATATTCTCTTTGCCAAAATCGCATTATTAGGCAAAAGTAAGTTACAATTCAGTACCCTTTCCTAAAGCTTGCTGTTAGGAGGGAATCTGCAGCTTGCAGTGAAAGCGCTTCCAGAGGGGAGTGTAATGAGGGCAAACATTTGATGGTAGCAGCTTCCCTGCGGGAGATAGTCTCTTTGCCAAAATCGCATTATTAGGCGAAAGTAAGTTACAATTCAGTACCCTATCCTAAAGCTTGCTGTTAGGAGGGAATCTGCAGCTTGCAGTGAAAGCGCTTCCAGAGGGGAGTCTAATGAGGGCAAACATTTGATGGTAGCAGCTTCCCTGCGGGAGATACTCTCTTTGCCAAAATCGCCTTATTAGCCTCAGTTAAGTTACAATTCAGTACCCTATCCTAAAGCTTGCTGTTAGGAGGGAATCTGCAGCTTGCAGTCAAAGCGCTTCCAGAGGGGAGTCTAATGAGGGCAAACATTTGATGGTAGCAGCTTCCCTGCGGGAGATACTCTCTTTGCCAAAATCGCATTATTAGGCGAAAGTAAGTTACAATTCAGTACCCTATCCTAAAGCTTGCTGTTAGGAGGGAATCTGCAGCTTGCAGTGAAAGCGCTTCCAGAGGGGAATCTAATGAGGGCAAATATTTGATGGTAGCATCTTCCCTGCGGGAGATAATCTCTTTGCCATATCGCCTTATTGGCCGCAGTTAAGTTACAATTCGGTACCTTATCCTAAAGCTTGCTGTTAGGAGGGAATTTGCAGCTTGCAGTGAAAGCGCTTCCAGAGAGGAGTCTAATGAGGGCAAACATTTGATGGTAGCAGCTTCCCTGCGGGAGATACTCTCTTTGCCAAAATCGCGTTATTAGGCGAAAGTAAGTTACAATTCAGTACCCTATCCTAAAGCTTGCTGTTAGGAGGGAATCTGCAGCTTGAAGTGAATGCGCTTCCAGAGGGGAGTCTAATGAGGGCAAACATTTGATGGTAGCAGCTTCCCTACGGGAGATATTCTCTTTGCCAAAATCGCCGTATTAGCCGCAGTTAAGATACAATTCAGTACCCTATCCTAAAGCTTGCTGTTAGGAGGGAATCTGCAGCTTGCAGTGAAACCGCTTCCAGAGGGGAGTCTAATGAGGGCAAACATTTGATGGTAGCAGCTTCCCTGCGGGAGATAGTCTCTTTGCCAAAATCGCCTTTTTAGCCGCAGTTAAGTTACAATTCAGTACCTTATCCTAAATCTTGCTGTTAGGAGGGAATCTGCAGCTTGCAGTGAAAGCGCTTCCAGAGGGGAGTCTAATGAGGGCAAACGTTTGATGGTAACAGCTTCCCTGCGGGAGATACTCTCTTTGCCAAAATCGCATTATTAGGCGAAAGTACGTTACAATACAGTACCCTATCCTAAAGCTTGCTGTTAGGAGGGAATCTGCAGCTTGCAGTGAAAGCGCTTCCAGAGGGGAGTCTAACGAGGGCAAACATTTGATGGTAGCAGCTTCCCTGCGGGAGATACTCTCTTTGCTATAATCGCATTATTAGGCGAAAGTAAGTTACAATTCAGTACCCTATCCTAAAGCTTGCTGTTAGGAGGGAATCTGCAGCTTGCAGTGAAAGCGCTTCCAGAGGGGAGTCTAACGAGGGCAAACATTTGATGGTAGCAGCTTCCCTGCGGGAGATACTCTCTTTGCCAAAATCGCATTATTAGGCGAAAGTAAGTTACAATTCAGTACCCTATCCGAAAGCTTGCTGTTAGGAAGGAATCTGCAGCTTGCAGTGAAAGCGCTTCCAGAGGGGAGTCTAATGAGGGCAAACATTTGATGGTAGCAGCTTCCCTGCGGGAGATACTCTCTTTGCCAAAATCGCATTATTAGGCGAAAGTAAGTTACAATTCAGTACCCTATCCTAAAGCTTGCTGTTAGGAGGGAATCTGCAGCTTGCAGTGAAAGCGCTTCCAGAGGGGAGTCTAATGAGGGCAAACATTTGATGGTAACAGCTTCCCTGCGGGAGATATTCTCTTTGCCATAATCGCCTTATTAGACGCACTTAAGTTACAATTCAGTACCCTATCCTAAAGCTTGCTGTTAGGAGGGAATCTGTAGCTTGCAGTGAAAGCGCTTCCAGAGGGGAGTCTAATGAGGGAAAACATTTGATGGTAGCAGCTTCCCTGCCGGAGATACTCTCTTTGCCAAAATCGCATTATTAGGCGAAAGTAAGTTACAATTCAGTACCCTATCCTAAAGCTTGCTGTTAGGAGGGAATCTGCAGCTTGCAGTGAAAGCGCTTCCAGAGGGGAGTCTAATGAGGGCAAACATTTGATGGTAGCAGCTTCCCTGCGGGAGATACTCTCTTTGCCAAAATCGCATTATTAGGCGAAAGTAAGTTACAATTCAGTACCCTATCCTAAAGATTGCTGTTAGGAGGGAATCTGCAGCTTGCAGTGAAAGCGCTTCCAGAGGGGAGTCTAATGAGGGCAAACGTTTGATGGTAAACAGATTCCCTGCGGGAAATACTCTCTTTGCCAAAATCGCATTATTAGGCGAAAGTAAGTTACAATTCAGTACCCTATCCTAAAGCTTGCTGTTAGGAGGGAATCTGCAGCTTGCAGTGAAAGCGCTTCCAGAGGGGAGTCTAACGAGGGCAAACATTTGATGGTAGCAGCTTCCCTGCGGGAGATACTCTCTTTGCCAAAATCGCATTATTAGGCGAAAGTAAGTTACAATTCAGTACCCTATCCTAAAGCTTGCTGTTAGGAAGGAATCTGCAGCTTGCAGTGAAAGCGCTTCCAGAGGGGAGTCTAATGAGGGCAAACATTTGATGGTAGCAGCTTCCCTGCGGGAGATACTCTCTTTGACAAAATCGCATTATTAGGCGAAAGTAAGTTACAATTCAGTACCCTATCCTAAAGCTTTCTGTTAGGAGGGAATCTGCAGCTTGCAGTGAAAGCGCTTCCAGAGGGGAGTCTAATGAGGGCAAACATTTGATGGTAACAGCTTCTCTGCGGGAGATATTCTCTTTGCTAATATCGCCTTATTAGCCGCACTTAAGTTACAATTCAGTACCCTATACTAAAGCTTGCTGTTAGGAGGGAATCTGTAGCTTGCAGTGAAAGCGCTTCCAGAGGGGAGTCTAATGAGGGCAAACATTTGATGGTAGCAGCTTCCCTGCGGGAGATACTCGCTTTGCCAAAATCGCATTATTAGGCGAAAGTAAGTTACAATTCAGTACCCTCTCCTAAAGCTTGCTGTTAGGAGGGAATCTGCAGCTTGCTGTGAAAGCGCTTCCAGAGGGGAGTCTAATGAGGGCAAACATTTGATGGTAGCAGCTTCCCTGCGGGAGATAGTCTCTTTGCCAAAATCGCATTATTAGGCGAAAGTAAGTTACAATTCAGTACCCTATCCTAAAGCTTGCTGTTAGGAGGGAATCTGCAGCTTGCAGTGAAAGCGCTTCCAGAGGGGAGTGTAATGAGGGCAAACATTTGATGGTAGCAGCTTCCCTGCGGGAGATAGTCTCTTTGACAAAATCGGCTTATTAGACGCAGTGAAGTTACAATTCAGTACCCTATCCTAAAGCTTGCTGTTAGGAGGGAATCTGCAGCTTGCAGTGAAAGCGCTTCCAGAGGGGAGTCTAATGAGGGCAAACGTTTGATGGTAACAGCTTCCCTGCGGGAGATAGTCTCTTTGCCAAAATCGCATTATTAGGCGAAAGAAAGTTACAATTCAGTACCCTATCCTAAAGCTTGCTGTTAGGAAGGAATCTGCAGCTTGCAGTGAAAGCGCTTCTAGAGGGGAGTCTAATGAGGGCAAACATTTGATGGTAGCAGCTTCCCTGCGGGAGATAGTGTCTTTGCCAAAATCGCATTATTAGCCGCAGTTAAGATACAATTCAGTACCCTATGCTAAAGCTTGCTGTTAGGAGGGAATCTGCAGCTTGCAGTGAAAGTGCTTCCAGAGGGGAGTCTAACGAGGGCAAACATTTGATGGTAGCAGCTTCCCTGCGGGAGATACTCTCTTTTCCAAATTCTTATTATTAGTCGAAAGTAAGTTACAATTCAGTACCCTATCCTAAAGCTTGCTGTTAGGAGGGAATCTGCAGCTTGCAGTCAAAGCGCTTCCAGAGGGGAGTCTAATGAGGGCAAACATTTGATGGTAGCAGCTTCCCTGCGGGAGATACTCTCTTTGCCAAAATCGCATTATTAGGCGAAAGTAAGATACAATTCAGTACCCTATCCTAAAGCTTGCTGTTAGGAGGGAATCTGCAGCTTGCAGTGAAAGCACTTCCAGAGGGGAGTCTAATGAGGGCAAACATTTGATGGTAGCAGCTTCCCTGCGGGAGATACTCTCTTTGCCAAAATCGCCTTATTAGCCGCAGTTAAGTTACAATTCAGTACCCTATCCTAAAGCTTGCTGTTAGGAGGGAATCTGCAGCTTGCAGTGAAAGCGCTTCCAGAGGGGAGTCTAACGAGGGCAAACATTTGATGGTAGCAGCTTCCCTGCGGGAGATAGTCTCTTTGCCAAAATCGCATTATTAGCCGCAGTTAAGTTACAATTCAGTACCCTATCCTAAAGCTTGCTGTTAGGAGGGAATCTGCAGCTTGCAGTGAAAGCGCTTCCAGAGGGGAGTCTAATGAGGGCAAACATTTGATGGTAGCAGCTTCCCTGCGGGAGATACTCTCTTTTCCAAAATCGCATTATTAGGCGTAAGTAAGTTACAATTCAGTACCCTATCCTAAAGCTTGCTGTTAGGAGGGAATCTGCAGATTGCAGTGAAAGCGCTTCCAGAGGGGAGTCTAACGAGGGCAAATATTTGATGGTAGGGGCTTCCCTGCGGGAGATATTCTCTTTGCAATAATCACCTTATTAGCCGCAGTTAAGATACAATTCAGTACCCTATCCTAAAGCTTGCTGTTAGGAGGGAATCTGCAGCTTGAAGTGAATGCGCTTCCAGAGGGTAGTCTAACGAGGGCAAACATTTGATGGTAGCAGCTTCCCTGCGGAAGATACTCTCTTTGCTAAAATCGCATTATTAGGCGAAATTAAGTTACAATTCAGTACCCTATCCTAAAGCTTGCTGTTGGGAGGGAATCTTCAGCTTGCAGTGAAAGCGCTTCCAGAGTGGAGTCTAATGAGGGCAAATATTTGATGGTAGCATCTTCCCTGCGGGAGATATTCTCTTTGCCAAAATCGCATTATTAGGCAAAAGTAAGTTACAATTCAGTACCCTTTCCTAAAGCTTGCTGTTAGGAGGGAATCTGCAGCTTGCAGTGAAAGCGCTTCCAGAGGGGAGTGTAATGAGGGCAAACATTTGATGGTAGCAGCTTCCCTGCGGGAGATAGTCTCTTTGCCAAAATCGCATTATTAGGCGAAAGTAAGTTACAATTCAGTACCCTATCCTAAAGCTTGCTGTTAGGAGGGAATCTGCAGCTTGCAGTGAAAGCGCTTCCAGAGGGGAGTCTAATGAGGGCAAACATTTGATGGTAGCAGCTTCCCTGCGGGAGATACTCTCTTTGCCAAAATCGCCTTATTAGCCTCAGTTAAGTTACAATTCAGTACCCTATCCTAAAGCTTGCTGTTAGGAGGGAATCTGCAGCTTGCAGTCA
Source organism: Phaenicophaeus curvirostris (assembly GCF_032191515.1). Taxonomy (NCBI): domain Eukaryota; kingdom Metazoa; phylum Chordata; class Aves; order Cuculiformes; family Cuculidae; genus Phaenicophaeus; species Phaenicophaeus curvirostris. The sequence goes on from NW_027206824.1 coordinate 196,825, forward strand.
AAGCGCTTCCAGAGGGGAGTCTAATGAGGGCAAACATTTGATGGTAGCAGCTTCCCTGCGGGAGATACTCTCTTTGCCAAAATCGCATTATTAGGCGAAAGTAAGTTACAATTCAGTACCCTATCCTAAAGCTTGCTGTTAGGAGGGAATCTGCAGCTTGCAGTGAAAGCGCTTCCAGAGGGGAATCTAATGAGGGCAAATATTTGATGGTAGCATCTTCCCTGCGGGAGATAATCTCTTTGCCATATCGCCTTATTGGCCGCAGTTAAGTTACAATTCGGTACCTTATCCTAAAGCTTGCTGTTAGGAGGGAATTTGCAGCTTGCAGTGAAAGCGCTTCCAGAGAGGAGTCTAATGAGGGCAAACATTTGATGGTAGCAGCTTCCCTGCGGGAGATACTCTCTTTGCCAAAATCGCGTTATTAGGCGAAAGTAAGTTACAATTCAGTACCCTATCCTAAAGCTTGCTGTTAGGAGGGAATCTGCAGCTTGAAGTGAATGCGCTTCCAGAGGGGAGTCTAATGAGGGCAAACATTTGATGGTAGCAGCTTCCCTACGGGAGATATTCTCTTTGCCAAAATCGCCGTATTAGCCGCAGTTAAGATACAATTCAGTACCCTAACCTAAAGCTTGCTGTTAGGAGGGAATCTGCAGCTTGCAGTGAAACCGCTTCCAGAGGGGAGTCTAATGAGGGCAAACATTTGATGGTAGCAGCTTCCCTGCGGGAGATAGTCTCTTTGCCAAAATCGCCTTTTTAGCCGCAGTTAAGTTACAATTCAGTACCTTATCCTAAATCTTGCTGTTAGGAGGGAATCTGCAGCTTGCAGTGAAAGCGCTTCCAGAGGGGAGTCTAATGAGGGCAAACGTTTGATGGTAACAGCTTCCCTGCGGGAGATACTCTCTTTGCCAAAATCGCATTATTAGGCGAAAGTACGTTACAATACAGTACCCTATCCTAAAGCTTGCTGTTAGGAGGGAATCTGCAGCTTGCAGTGAAAGCGCTTCCAGAGGGGAGTCTAACGAGGGCAAACATTTGATGGTAGCAGCTTCCCTGCGGGAGATACTCTCTTTGCTATAATCGCATTATTAGGCGAAAGTAAGTTACAATTCAGTACCCTATCCTAAAGCTTGCTGTTAGGAGGGAATCTGCAGCTTGCAGTGAAAGCGCTTCCAGAGGGGAGTCTAACGAGGGCAAACATTTGATGGTAGCAGCTTCCCTGCGGGAGATACTCTCTTTGCCAAAATCGCATTATTAGGCGAAAGTAAGTTACAATTCAGTACCCTATCCGAAAGCTTGCTGTTAGGAAGGAATCTGCAGCTTGCAGTGAAAGCGCTTCCAGAGGGGAGTCTAATGAGGGCAAACATTTGATGGTAGCAGCTTCCCTGCGGGAGATACTCTCTTTGCCAAAATCGCATTATTAGGCGAAAGTAAGTTACAATTCAGTACCCTATCCTAAAGCTTGCTGTTAGGAGGGAATCTGCAGCTTGCAGTGAAAGCGCTTCCAGAGGGGAGTCTAATGAGGGCAAACATTTGATGGTAACAGCTTCCCTGCGGGAGATATTCTCTTTGCCATAATCGCCTTATTAGACGCACTTAAGTTACAATTCAGTACCCTATCCTAAAGCTTGCTGTTAGGAGGGAATCTGTAGCTTGCAGTGAAAGCGCTTCCAGAGGGGAGTCTAATGAGGGAAAACATTTGATGGTAGCAGCTTCCCTGCCGGAGATACTCTCTTTGCCAAAATCGCATTATTAGGCGAAAGTAAGTTACAATTCAGTACCCTATCCTAAAGCTTGCTGTTAGGAGGGAATCTGCAGCTTGCAGTGAAAGCGCTTCCAGAGGGGAGTCTAATGAGGGCAAACATTTGATGGTAGCAGCTTCCCTGCGGGAGATACTCTCTTTGCCAAAATCGCATTATTAGGCGAAAGTAAGTTACAATTCAGTACCCTATCCTAAATCTTGCTGTTAGGAGGGAATCTGCAGCTTGCAGTGAAAGCGCTTCCAGAGGGGAGTCTAATGAGGGCAAACGTTTGATGGTAAACAGATTCCCTGCGGGAGATACTCTCTTTGCCAAAATCGCATTATTAGGCGAAAGTAAGTTACAATTCAGTACCCTATCCTAAAGCTTGCTGTTAGGAGGGAATCTGCAGCTTGCAGTGAAAGCGCTTCCAGAGGGGAGTCTAACGAGGGCAAACATTTGATGGTAGCAGCTTCCCTGCGGGAGATACTCTCTTTGCCAAAATCGCATTATTAGGCGAAAGTAAGTTACAATTCAGTACCCTATCCTAAAGCTTGCTGTTAGGAAGGAATCTGCAGCTTGCAGTGAAAGCGCTTCCAGAGGGGAGTCTAATGAGGGCAAACATTTGATGGTAGCAGCTTCCCTGCGGGAGATACTCTCTTTGACAAAATCGCATTATTAGGCGAAAGTAAGTTACAATTCAGTACCCTATCCTAAAGCTTTCTGTTAGGAGGGAATCTGCAGCTTGCAGTGAAAGCGCTTCCAGAGGGGAGTCTAATGAGGGCAAACATTTGATGGTAACAGCTTCCCTGCGGGAGATATTCTCTTTGCTAATATCGCCTTATTAGCCGCACTTAAGTTACAATTCAGTACCCTATACTAAAGCTTGCTGTTAGGAGGGAATCTGTAGCTTGCAGTGAAAGCGCTTCCAGAGGGGAGTCTAATGAGGGCAAACATTTGATGGTAGCAGCTTCCCTGCGGGAGATACTCGCTTTGCCAAAATCGCATTATTAGCCGAAAGTAAGTTACAATTCAGTACCCTCTCCTAAAGCTTGCTGTTAGGAGGGAATCTGCAGCTTGCTGTGAAAGCGCTTCCAGAGGGGAGTCTAATGAGGGCAAACATTTGATGGTAGCAGCTTCCCTGCGGGAGATACTCTCTTTGCCAAAATCGCATTATTAGGCGAAAGTAAGTTACAATTCAGTACCCTATCCTAAAGCTTGCTGTTAGGAGGGAATCTGCAGCTTGCAGTGAAAGCGCTTCCAGAGGGGAGTGTAATGAGGGCAAACATTTGATGGTAGCAGCTTCCCTGCGGGAGATAGTCTCTTTGACAAAATCGGCTTATTAGACGCAGTGAAGTTACAATTCAGTACCCTATCCTAAAGCTTGCTGTTAGGAGGGAATCTGCAGCTTGCAGTGAAAGCGCTTCCAGAGGGGAGTCTAATGAGGGCAAACGTTTGATGGTAACAGCTTCCCTGCGGGAGATAGTCTCTTTGCCAAAATCGCATTATTAGGCGAAAGAAAGTTACAATTCAGTACCCTATCCTAAAGCTTGCTGTTAGGAAGGAATCTGCAGCTTGCAGTGAAAGCGCTTCTAGAGGGGAGTCTAATGAGGGCAAACATTTGATGGTAGCAGCTTCCCTGCGGGAGATAGTGTCTTTGCCAAAATCGCATTATTAGGCGAAAGTAAGTTACAATTCAGTACCCTATCCTAAAGCTTGCTGTTAGGAGGGAATCTGCAGCTTGCAGTGAAAGCGCTTCCAGAGGGGAGTCTAACGAGGGCAAACATTTGATGGTAGCAGCTTCCCTGCGGGAGATACTCTCTTTGCCAAAATCGCTTTATTAGGCGAAAGTAAGATACAATTCCGTACCCTCTCCTAAAGCTTGCTGTTAGGAGGGAATCTGCAGCTTGCACGTGAAAGCGCTTCCAGAGGGGAGTCTAATGAGGGCAAACATTTGATGGTAGCAGCTGCCCTGCGGGAGATACTCTCTTTGCTAAAAACGCATTATTAGGCAAAAGTAAGTTACAATTCAGTACCCTATCCTAAAGCTTGCTGTTAGGAGGGAATCTGCAGCTTGCAGAGAAAGCGCTTCCAGAGGGGAGTCTAATGAGGGGAAACATTTGATGGTAGCAGCTTCCCTGCGGGAGATACTCTCTTTGATAAAAACGCATTATTATGCGAAAGTAAGATACAATTCAGTACCCTATCCTAAAGCTTGCTGTTAGGAGGGAATCTGCAGCTTGCAGTGAAAGCGCTTCCAGAGGGGAGTCTAATGAGGGGAAGCATTTGATGGTAGCAGCATTCCTGCGGGAGATACTCTCTTTGCCAAAATCGCATTATTAGGCGAAAGTAAGTTACAATTCAGCACCCTATCCTAAAGCTAGCAGTTATGAGGGAATCTGCAGCTTGCAGTGAAAGCGCTTCCAGAGGGGAGTCTAATGAGGGCAAACATTTGATGGTAGCAGCTTCCCTGCGGGAGACACTCTCTTTGCCATAATCGCATTATTAGGCGAAAGTAAGTTACAATTCAGTACCCTATCCTAAAGCTTGCTGTTAGGAGGGAATCTGCAGCTTGCAGTGAAAGCGCTTCCAGAGGGGAGTCTAACGAGGGCAAACACTTGATGGTAGCAGCTTCCCTGCGGGAGATACTCTCTTTTCCAAAATCGCATTATTAGCCGCAGTTAAGTTACAATTCAGTACCCTATCATAAACTTGCTGTTAGGAGGGAATCTGCAGCTTGCAGTGAAAGTGCTTCCAGAGGGGAGTCTAACGAGGGCAAACATTTGTTGGTAGCAGCTTCCCTGTGGGAGATACTCTCTTTGATAAAATCGCATTATTAGGCGAAAGTAAGTTACAATTCAGTACCCTATCCTAAAGCTTGCTGTTAGGAGGGAATCTGCAGCTTGCAGTGAAAGCGCTTCCAGAGGGGAGTCTAACGAGGGCAAACATTTGATGGTAGCAGCTTCCCTGTGGGAGATACTCTCTTTGATATAAACGACTTATTAGGCGAAAGTAAGTTACAATTCAGTACCCTATCCTAAAGCTTGCTGTTAGGAGGGAATCTGCAGCTTGCAGTGAAAGCGCTTCCAGAGGGGAGTCTAACGAGGGGAAACATTTGATGGTAGCAGCTTCCCTGTGGGAGATACTCTCTTTGATAAAAACGACTTATTAGGCAAAAGTAAGTTACAATTCAGTACCCTATCCTAAAGCTTGCTGTTAGGAGGGAATCTGCAGATTGCAGTGAAAGCGCTTCCAGAGGGGAGTCTAATGAGGGCAAACATTTGATGGTAGCAGCTTCCCTGCGGGAGATACTCTCTTTCCCATAATCGCTTTATTAGGCATAAGTAAGTTACAATTCAGTACACTATCCTAAAGCTTGCTGTTAGGAGGGAATCTGCAGCTTGCAGTGAAAGCGCTACCAGAGGGGAGTCTAATGAGGGCAAACACTTGATGGTAGCAGCTTCCTTGCAGGAGATAATCTCTTTGCCAAAATCGCATTATTAGGCAAAAGTAAGTTACAATTCAGTACCCTATCCTAAAGCTTGCTGTTAGGAGGGAATCTGCAGCTTGCAGTGAAAGTGCTTCAAGAGAGGAATCTAACGAGAGCCAGCATTTGATGGTAGCAGCTTCCCTGCGGGAGATAATCTGTTTTCAAATTTTGCATAATTAGCCGCAGTTAAGATACAATTCAGTACCCTATCCTAAAGCTTGCTGTTAGGAGGGAATCTGCAGCTTGCAGTGAAAGCGCTTCCAGAGGGGAGTCTAACGAGGGCAAACATTTGATGGTAGCAGCTTCCCTGCGGGACATACTCTCTTTGCCAAAATCGCATTATTAGGCGAAAGTAAGTTACAATTCAGTACCCTATCCTAAAGCTTGCTGTTAGGAGGGAATCTGCAGCTTGCAGTGAAAGCGCTTCCAGAGGGGAGTCTAATGAGGGCAAACATTTGATGGTAGCAGCTTCCCTGCGGGAGATACTCCCTTTGCCAAAATCGCATTATTATGCGAAAGTAAGTTACAATTCAGTACCCTATCCTAAAGCTTGCTGTTAGGAGGGAATCTGCAGCTTGCAGTGAAAGCGCTTCCAGAGGGGAGTCTAACGAGGGCAAACATTTGATGGTAGCAGCTTCCCTGCGGGAGATACTCTCTTTGCCAATATCGCATTATTAGCCGCGGTTAAGTTACAATTCAGTACCCTATCCTAAAGCTTGCTGTTAGGAGGGAATCTGCAGCTTGCAGTGAAAGCGCTTCCAGAGGGGAGTCTAATGAGGGAAAACATTTGATGATAGCAGCTTCCCTGCTGGAGATATTCTCTTTCCCAAAATCGCCTTATTAGCCGCAGATAAGTTACAATTCAGTACCCTATCCTAAAGCTTGCTGTTAGGAGGGAATCTGCAGCTTGCAGTGAAAGCGCTTCCAGAGGGGAGTCTAATGAGGGCAAACATTTGATGGTAGCAGCTTCCATGCGGGAGATATTCTCTTTCCCATAATCGCCTTATTAGCCGCAGATAAGTTACAATTCAGTACCCTATCCTAAAACTTGCTGTTAGGAGGGAATCTGCAGCTTGCAGTGAAAGCGCTTCCAGAGGGGAGTCTAATGAGGGCAAACATTTGATAGTAGCAGCTTCCCTGCGGGAGATACTCTCTTTGCTATAATCGCATTATTAGGGGAAAGTAAGTTACAATTCAGTACCCTATCCTAAAGCTTGCTGTTAGGAGGGAATCTGCAGCTTGCAGTGAAAGCGCTTCCAGAGGGGAGTCTAATGAGGGGAAGCATTTGATGGTAGCAGCATTCCTGCGGGAGATAGTCTCTTTGCCAAAATCGCATTATTAGGCGAAAGTAAGTTACAATTCAGTACCCTATCCTAAAGCTTGCTGTTAGGAGGGAATCTGCAGCTTGCAGTGAAAGCACTTCCAGAGGGGAGTCTAATGAGGGAAAACATTTGATGGTAGCAGCTTCCCTGCGGGAGATACTCTCTTTTCCAATATCGCCTTATTAGCCGCAGTTAAGTTACAATTCAGTACCCTATCCTAAAGCTTGCTGTTAGGAGGGAATCTGCAGCTTGCAGTGAAAGCGCTTCCAGAGGGGAGTCTAATGAGGGGAAGCATTTGATGGTAGCAGCATTCCTGCGGGAGATACTCTCTTTGCCAAAATCGCACTATTAGGCGAAAGTAAGTTACAATTCAGTACCCTATCCTAAAGCTAGCAGTTATGAGGGAATCTGCAGCTTGCAGTGAAAGCGCTTCCAGAGGGGAGTCTAATGAGGGCAAACATTTGATGGTAGCAGCTTCCCTGCGGGAGACACTCTCTTTGCCAAAATCGTAGTATTAGGCGAAAGTAAGATACAATTCAGTACCCTATCCTAAAGCTTGCTGTTAGGAGGGAATCTGCAGCTTGCAGTGAAAGCGCTTCCAGAGGGGAGTCTAACGAGGGCAAACATTTGATGGTAGCAGCTTCCCTGCGGGAGATACTCTCTTTTCCAAAATCGCATTATTAGCCGCAGTTAAGTTACAATTCAGTACCCTATCATAAACTTGCTGTTAGGAGGGAATCTGCAGCTTGCAGTGAAAGCGCTTCCAGAGGGGAGTCTAATGAGGGAAAACATTTGATGTTAGCAGCTTCCCTGCGGGAGATACTCTCTTTGCCAAAATCGCCTTATTAGCCGCAGTTAAGATACAATTCAGTACCCTATGCTAAAGCTTGCTGTTAGGAGGGAATCTGGAGCTTGCAGTGAAAGCGCTTCCAGAGGGGAGTCTAATGAGGGCAAACATTTGATGGTAGCAGCTTCCCTGCAGGAGATACTCTCTTTGCCAAAATCGCATTATTCGGCGAAAGTAAGTTACAATTCAGTACCCTATCCTAAAGCTTGCTGTTAGGAGGGAATCTGCAGCTTGCAGTGAAAGCGCTTCCAGAGGGGAGTCTAATGAGGGCCAACACTTGATGGTAGCAGCTTCCTTGCGGGAGATACTCTCTTTGCCATAATCGCATTATTATGCTAAAGTAAGTTACAATTCAGTACCCTATCCTAAAGCTTGCTGTTAGGAGGGAATCTGCAGCTTGCAGTGAAAGTGCTTCAAGAGAGGAATCTAACGAGAGCCAACATTTGATGGTAGCAGCTTCCCTGTGGGAGATAGTCTCTTTTAAAAAATCGCATTATTAGGCGAAAGTAAGTTACAATTCAGTACACTATCCTAAAGCTTGCTGTTAGTAGGGAATCTGCAGCTTGCAGTGAAAGCGCTTCCAGAGGGGAGTCTAACGAGGGCAAACGTTTGATGGTAACAGCTTCCCTGTGGGAGATACTCTCTTTGCCATAATCGCATTATTAGGCGAAAGTGAGTTACAATTCAGTACCCTATCCTAAAGCTTGCTGTATAGGAGGGAATCTGCAGCTTGCAGTGAAAGCGCTTCCAGAGGGGAGTCTAATGAGGGGAAGCATTTGATGGTAGCAGCATTCCTGCGGGAGATACTCTCTTTGACAAAATCGCATTATTAGGCGTAAGTAAGTAACAATTCAGTACACTATCCTAAAGCTTGCTGTTAAGAGGGAATCTGCAGCTTGCAGTGAAAGCGCTTCCAGAGGGGAGTCTAATGAGGGCAAACATTTGATGGTAGCAGCTTCCCTGCGGGAGATACTCTCTTTTCCAATATCGCCTTATTAGCCGCAGTTAGGTTACAATTCAGTACCCTATCCTAATGATTGCTGTTAGGAGGGAATCTGCAGCTTGCAGAGAAAGCGCTTCCAGAGGGGAGTGTAATGAGGGCAAACATTTGATGGTAGCAGCTTCCCTGCGGGAGATACTCTATTTGCCAAAATCGCGTTATTAGGCGAAAGTAAGTTACAATTCAGTACCCTATCCTAAAGCTTGCTGTTAGGAGGGAATCTGCAGCTTGCAGTGAAAGTGCTTCAAGAGAGGAATCTAACGAGAGCCAGCATTTGATGGTAGCAGCTTCCCTGTGGGAGATAGTCTCTTTTACAAAATCGCATTATTAGGCGAAAGTAAGATACAATTCAGTACATTATCCTAAAGCTTGCTGTTAGGAGGGAATCTGCAGCTTGCAGTGAAAGCGCTTCCAGAGGGGAGTCTAAGGAGGGCAAACATTTGATGGTAGCAGCTTCCCTGTGGGAGATACTCTCTTTGTTAAAAACGCATTATTAGGCGAAACTAAGTTACAATTCAGTACCCTATCCTAAAGCTTGCTGTTAGGAGGGAATCTGCAGCTTGCAGTCAAAGCGCTTCCAGAGGGGAGTCTAATGAGGGCAAACATTTGATGGTAACAGCTTCCCTGCGGGACATACTCTCTTTGCCAAAATCGCATTATTAGCTGCAGTTAAGATACAATTCAGTACCCTATCCTAAAGCTTGCTGTTAGGAGGGAATCTGCAGCTTGCAGTGAAAGCGCTTCCAGAGGGGAGTCTAATGAGGGCAAACACTTGATGGTAGCAGCTTCCTTGCGGGAGATACTCTCTTTGCCAAAATCGCATTATTAGGCGAAAGTAAGTTACAATTCAGTACCCTATCCTAAAGCTTGATGTTAGGAGGGAATCTGCAGCTTGCAGTGAAAGTGCTTCAAGAGAGGAATCTAACGAGAGCCAGCATTTGATGGTAGCAGCTTCCCTGTGGGAGATACTCTCTTTGCCAAAATCGCATTATTAGGCGAAAGTAAGTTACAATTCAGTACCCTATCCTAAAGCTTGATGTTAGGAGGGAATCTGCAGCTTGCAGTGAAAGTGCTTCCAGAGGGGAGTCTAACGAGGGCAAACATTTGATGGTAGCAGCTTCCCTGTGGGAGATACTCTCTTTGCTAAAAACGCCTTATTAGGCGAAAGTAAGTTACAATTCAGCACCCTATCCTAAAGCTTGCTGTTAGGAGGGAATCTGCAGCTTGCAGTGAAAGCGCTTCCAGAGGGGAGTCTAATGAGGGCAAACATTTGATGGTAGCAGCTTTCCTGCGGGAGATACTGTCTTTGCCATAATCGCATTATTAGGCGAAAGTAAGTTACAATTCAGTACCCTATCCTAAAGATTGCTGTTAGGAGGGAATCTGCAGCTTGCAGTGAAAGCGCTTCCAGAGGGGAGTCTAACGAGGGCAAACATTTGATGGTAGCAGCTTCCCTGCGGGAGATACTCTCTTTGCCAAAATCGCATTATTAGGCGAAAGTAAGTTACAATTCAGTACCCTATCCTAAAGCTTGCTGTTAGGAGGGAATCTGCAGCTTGCAGTGAAAGTGCTTCAAGAGAGGAATCTAACGAGAGCCAGCATTTGATGGTATCAGCTTCCCTGTGGGAGATACTCTCTTTGCTAAAAACGCCTTATTAGGCGAAAGTAAGTTACAATTCAGTACCCTATCCTAAAGCTTGCTGTTAGGAGGGAATCTGCAGCTTGCAGTGAAAGCGCTTCCAGAGGGGAGTCTAACGAGGGCAAACATTTGATGGTAGCAGCTTCCCTGTGAGAGATACTCTCTTTGCCAAAATCGCATTATTAGGCGAAAGTAAGTTACAATTCAGTACCCTATCCTAAAGCTTGCTGTTAGGAGGGAATCTGCAGCTTGCAGTGAAAGCGCTTCCAGAGGGGAGTCTAATGAGGGAAAACATTTGATGGTAGCAGCTTCCCTGCGGGAGATACTCTCTTTGCCAAAATCGCATTATTAGCCGCAGTTAAGATACAATTCAGTACCCTATGCTAAAGCTTGCTGTTAGGAGGGAATCTGCAGCTTGCAGTGAAAGCGCTTCCAGAGGGGAGTCTAACGAGGGCAAACATTTGATGGTAGCAGCTTCCCTGCGGGAGACACTCTCTTTGCCAAAATCGCATTATTATGCGAAAGTAAGTTACAATTCAGTACACTATCCTAAAGCTTGCTGTTAGGAGGGAATCTGCAGCTTGCAGTCAAAGCGCTTCCAGAGGGGAGTCTAATGAGGGCAAACACTTGATGGTAGCAGCTTCCTTGCGGGAGATACTCTCTTTTCCAAAATCGCATTATTAGCCGCAGTTAAGTTACAATTCAGTACCCTATCATAAAGCTTGCTGTTAGGAGGGAATCTGCAGCTTGCAGTGAAAGCGCTTCCAGAGGGGAGTCTAACGAGGGCAAACATTTGATGGTAGCAGCTTCCCTGTGGGAGATACTCTCTTTGATATAAACGCCTTATTAGGCGAAAGTAAGTTACAATTCAGTACCCTATCCTAAAGCTTGCTGTTAGGAGGGAATCTGCAGCTTGCAGTGAAAGCGCTTCCATAGGGGAGTCTAACGAGGGCAAACGTTTGATGGTAACAGCTTCCCTGTGGGAGATACACTCTTTGCCATAATCGCATTATTAGGCGAAAGTGAGTTACAATTCAGTACCCTATCCTAAAGCTTGCTGTTAGGAGGGAATCTGCAGCTTGCAGTGAAAGCGCTTCCAGAGGGGAGTCTAATGAGGGCAAACGTTTGATGGTAACAGATTCCCTGCGGGAGATAGTCTCTTTGCCAAAATCGCATTATTAGGAGAAAGTAAGTTACAATTCAGTACCCTATCCTAAAGCTTGCTGTTAGGAGGGAATCTGCAGCTTGCAGTGAAAGCGCTTCCAGAGGGGAGTCTAACGAGGGCAAACATTTGATGGTAGCAGCTTCCCTGCGGGAGATACTCTCTTTGCTATAATCGCATTATTAGGCGAAAGTAAGTTACAATTCAGTACCCTATCCTAAAGCTTGCTGTTAGGAGGGAATCTGCAGCTTGCAGTGAAAGCGCTTCCAGAGGGGAGTCTAATGAGGGCAAACATTTGATGGTAGCAGCTTCCCTGCGGGAGATACTCTCTTTGCCAAAATCGCATTATTAGGCGAAAGTAAGTTACAATTCAGTACCCTATCCTAAAGCTTGCTGTTAGGAAGGAATCTGCAGCTTGCAGTGAAAGCGCTTCCAGAGGGGAGTCTAATGAGGGCAAACATTTGATGGTAGCAGCTTCCCTGCGGGAGATACTCTCTTTGCCAAAATCGCATTATTAGGCGAAAGTAAGTTACAATTCAGTACCCTATCCTAAAGCTTTCTGTTAGGAGGGAATCTGCAGCTTGCAGTGAAAGCGCTTCCAGAGGGGAGTCTAATGAGGGCAAACATTTGATGGTAACAGCTTCCCTGCGGGAGATATTCTCTTTGCTAATATCGCCTTATTAGCCGCACTTAAGTTACAATTCAGTACCCTATCCTAAAGCTTGCTGTTAGGAGGGAATCTGTAGCTTGCAGTGAAAGCGCTTCCAGAGGGGAGTCTAATAAGGGCAAACATTTGATGGTAGCAGCTTCCCTGCCGGAGATACTCTCTTTGCCAAAATCGCATTATTAGGCGAAAGTAAGTTACAATTCAGTACCCTCTCCTAAAGCTTGCTGTTAGGAGGGAATCTGCAGCTTGCTGTGAAAGCGCTTCCAGAGGGGAGTCTAATGAGGGCAAACATTTGATGGTAGCAGCTTCCCTGCGGGAGATACTCTCTTTGCCAAAATCGCATTATTAGGTGAAAGTAAGTTACAATTCAGTACCCTATCCTAAAGCTTGCTGTTAGGAGGGAATCTGCAGCTTGCAGTGAAAGCGCCTCCAGAGGGGAGTCTAATGAGGGCAAACATTTGATGGTAGCAGCTTCCCTGCGGGAGATAGTCTCTTTGCCAAAATCGGCTTATTAGACGCAGTGAAGTTACAATTCAGTACCCTATCCTAAAGCTTTCTGTTAGGAGGGAATCTGCAGCTTGCAGTGAAAGCGCTTCCAGAGGGGAGTCTAATGAGGGCAAACGTTTGATGGTAGCAGCTTCCCTGCGGGAGATAGTGTCTTTGCCAAAATCGCATTATTAGGCGAAAGTAAGTTACAATTCAGTACCCTATCCTAAAGCTTGCTGTTAGGAGGGAATCTGCAGCTTGCAGTGAAAGCGCTTCCAGAGGGGAGTCTAACGAGGGCAAACATTTGATGGTAGCAGCTTCCCTGCGGGAGATACTCTCTTTGCCAAAATCGCTTTATTAGGCGAAAGTAAGATACAATTCAGTACACTATCCTAAAGCTTGCTGTTAGGAGGGAATCTGCAGCTTGCAGTGAAAGCGCTTCCAGAGGGGAGTCTAATGAGGGCAAACATTTGATGGTAGCAGCTTCCCTGCGGGAGATACTCTCTTTGCTAAAAACGCATTATTAGGCAAAAGTAAGTTACAATTCAGTACCCTATCCTAAAGCTTGCTGTTAGGAGGGAATCTGCAGCTTGCAGAGAAAGCGCTTCCAGAGGGGAGTCTAATGAGGGGAAACATTTGATGGTAGAGCCTTCCCTGCGGGAGATACTCTCTTTGCTAAAAACGCATTATTATGCGAAAGTAAGATACAATTCAGTACCCTATCCTAAAGCTTGCTGTTAGGAGGGAATCTGCAGATTGCAGTGAAAGCGCTTCCAGAGGGGAGTCTAATGAGGGGAAGCATTTGATGGTAGCAGCATTCCTGCGGGAGATACTCTCTTTGCCAAAATCGCATTATTAGGCGAAAGTAAGTTACAATTCAGCACCCTATCCTAAAGCTAGCAGTTATGAGGGAATCTGCAGCTTGCAGTGAAAGCGCTTCCAGAGGGGAGTCTAATGAGGGCAAACGTTTGATGGTAACAGCTTCCCTGCGGGAGACACTCTCTTTGCCAAAATCGCATTATTAGGCGAAAGTAAGTTACAATTCAGTACCCTATCCTAAAGCTTGCTGTTAGGAGGGAATCTGCAGCTTGCAGTGAAAGCGCTTCCAGAGGGGAGTCTAACGAGGGCAAACACTTGATGGTAGCAGCTTCCCTGCGGGAGATACTCTCTTTTCCAAAATCGCATTATTAGGCGTAAGTAAGTTACAATTCAGTACCCTATCATAAACTTGCTGTTAGGAGGGAATCTGCAGCTTGCAGTGAAAGCGCTTCCAGAGGGGAGTCTAACGAGGGCAAACATTTGATGGTAGCAGCTTCCCTGTGGGAGATACTCTCTTTGATATAAACGACTTATTAGGCGAAAGTAAGTTACAATTCAGTACCCTATCCTAAAGCTTGCTGTTAGGAGGGAATCTGCAGCTTGCAGTGAAAGCGCTTCCAGAGCGGAGTCTAACGAGGGGAAACATTTGATGGTAGCAGCTTCCCTGTGGGAGATACTCTCTTTGATAAAAACAACTTATTAGGCAAAAGTAAGTTAAAATTCAGTACCCTATCCTAAAGCTTGCTGTTAGGAGGGAATCTGCAGCTTGCAGTGAAAGCGCTTCCAGAGGGGAGTCTAATGAGGGCAAACATTTGATGGTATCAGCTTCCCTGCGGGAGATACTCTCTTTCCCATAATCGCTTTATTAGGCGTAAGTAAGTTACAATTCAGTACACTATCCTAAAGCTTGCTGTTAGGAGGGAATCTGCAGCTTGCAGTGAAAGCGCTTCCAGAGGGGAGTCTAATGAGGGCAAACACTTGATGGTAGCAGCTTCCTTGCAGGAGATACTCTCTTTGCCAAAATCGCATTATTAGGCAAAAGTAAGTTACAATTCAGTACCCTATCCTAAAGCTTGCTGTTAGGAGGGAATCTGCAGCTTGCAGTGAAAGTGCTTCAAGAGAGGAATCTAACGAGAGCCAGCATTTGATGGTAGCAGCTTCCCTGCGGGAGATAATCTGTTTTCAAATTTTGCATAATTAGCCGCAGTTAAGATACAATTCAGTACCCTATCCTAAAGCTTGCTGTTAGGAGGGAATCTGCAGCTTGCACTGAAAGCGCTTCCAGAGGGGAGTCTAACGAGGGCAAACATTTGATGGTAGCAGCTTCCCTGCGGGACATACTCTCTTTGCCAAAATCGCATTATTAGGCGAAAGAAAGTTACAATTCAGTACCCTATCCTAAAGCTTGCTGTTAGGAGGGAATCTGCAGCTTGCAGTGAAAGCGCTTCCAGAGGGGAGTCTAATGAGGGCAAACATTTGATGGTAGCAGCTTCCCTGCGGGAGATACTCTCTTTGCCAAAATCGCATTATTATGCGAAAGTAAGATTCAATTCAGTACCCTATCCTAAAGCTTGCTGTTAGGAGGGAATCTGCAGCTTGCAGTGAAAGCGCTTCCAGAGGGGAGTCTAACGAGGGCAAACATTTGATGGTAGCAGCTTCCCTGCGGGAGATACTCTCTTTGCCAAAATCGCATTATTAGCTGTGGTTAAGTTACAATTCAGTACCCTATCCTAAAGCTTGCTGTTAGGAGGGAATCTGCAGCTTGCAGTGAAAGCGCTTCCAGAGGGGAGTCTAATGAGGGCAAACATTTGATGGTAGCAGCTTCCCTGCGGGAGATATTCTCTTTCCCATAATCGCCTTTTTAGCCGAAGATAAGTTACAATTCAGTACCCTATCCTAAAACTTGCTGTTAGGAGGGAATCTGCAGCTTGCAGTGAAAGCGCTTCCAGAGGGGAGTCTAATGAGGGCAAACATTTGATAGTAGCAGCTTCCCTGCGGGAGATAGTCTCTTTGCCAAAATCGCATTATTAGGCGAAAGTAAGTTACAATTCAGCACACTATCCTAAAGCTAGCAGTTATGAGGGAATCTGCAGTTTGCAGTGAAAGCGCTTCCAGAGGGGAGTCTAATGAGGGCAAACATTTGATGGTAGCAGCTTCCCTGTGGGAGATACTCTCTTTGCCAAAATCGCATTATTAGGCGAAAGTAAGTTACAATTCAGTACCCTATCCTAAAGCTTGCTGTTAGGAGAGAATCTGCAGCTTGCAGTGAAAGCGCTTCCAGAGGGGAGTCTAATGAGGGCAAACATTTGATGGTAGCAGCTTCCCTGCGGGAGATACTCTCTTTTCCAATATCGCCTTATTAGCCGCAGTTAAGTTACAATTCAGTACCCCATCCTAAAGCTTGCTGTTAGGAGGGAATCTGCAGCTTGCAGTGAAAGCGCTTCCAGAGGGGAGTCTAATGAGGGAAAACATTTGATGGTAGCAGCTTCCCTGCGGGAGATACTCTCTTTGCCAAAATCGCCTTATTAGCCGCAGTTAAGATACAATTCAGTACACTATGCTAAAGCTTGCTGTTAGGAGGGAATCTGGAGCTTGCAGTGAAAGCGCTTCCAGAGGGGAGTCTAATGAGGGCAAACATTTGATGGTAGCAGCTTCCCTGCGGGAGATACTCTCTTTGCCAAAATCGCATTATTAGGCGAAAGTAAGTTACAATTCAGTACCCTATCCTAAAGCTTGCTGTTAGGAGGGAATCTGCAGCTTGCAGTGAAAGCGCTTCCAGAGGGGAGTCTAATGAGGGCCAACACTTGATGGTAGCAGCTTCCTTGCGGGAGATACTCTCTTTGCCAAAATCGCATTATTATGCTAAAGTAAGTTACAATTCAGTACCCTATCCTAAAGCTTGCTGTTAGGAGGGAATCTGCAGCTTGCAGTGAAAGTGCTTCAAGAGAGGAATCTAACGAGAGCCAACATTTGATGGTAGCAGCTTCCCTGTGGGAGATAGTCTCTTTTAAAAAATCGCATTATTAGGCGAAAGTAAGTTACAATTCAGTACACTATCCTAAAGCTTGCTGTTAGGAGGGAATCTGGAGCTTGCAGTGAAAGTGCTTCCAGAGGGGAGTCTAACGAGGGCAAACATTTGATGGTAGCAGCTTCCCTGTGGGAGATACTCTCTTTGATAAAATCGCATTATTAGGCGAAAGTAAGTTACAATTCAGTACCCTATCCTAAAGCTTGCTGTTAGGAGGGAATCTGCAGCTTGCAGTGAAAGCGCTTCCATAGGGGAGTCTAACGAGGGCAAACGTTTGATGGTAACAGCTTCCCTGTGGGAGATACTCTCTTTGCCATAATCGCATTATTAGGCGAAAGTGAGTTACAATTCAGTACCCTATCCTAAAGCTTGCTGTATAGGAGGGAATCTGCAGCTTGCAGTGAAAGCGCTTCCAGAGGGGAGTCTAATGAGGGGAAGCATTTGATGGTAGCAGCATTCCTGCGGGAGATACTCTCTTTGCCAAAATCGCATTATTAGGCGAAAGTAAGTTACAATTCAGTACACTATCCTAAAGCTTGCTGTTAAGAGGGAATCTGCAGCTTGCAGTGAAAGCGCTTCCAGAGGGGAGTCTAATGAGGGCAAACATTTGATGGTAGCAGCTTCCCTGCGGGAGATACTCTCTTTTCCAATATCGCCTTATTAGCCGCAGTTAGGTTACAATTCAGTACCCTATCCTAAAGATTGCTGTTAGGAGGGAATCTGCAGCTTGCAGAGAAAGCGCTTCCAGAGGGGAGTCTAATGAGGGCAAACACTTGATGGTAGCAGCTTCCTTGCGGGAGATACTCTCTTTGCCAAAATCGCATTATTAGGCGAAAGTAAGTTACAATTCAGTACCCTATCCTAAAGCTTGATGTTAGGAGGGAATCTGCAGCTTGCAGTGAAAGTGCTTCAAGAGAGGAATCTAACGAGAGCCAGCATTTGATGGTAGCAGCTTCCCTGTGGGAGATACTCTCTTTGCCAAAATCGCATTATTAGGCGAAAGTAAGTTACAATTCAGTACCCTATCCTAAAGCTTGATGTTAGGAGGGAATCTGCAGCTTGCAGTGAAAGTGCTTCAAGAGGGGAGTCTAACGAGGGCAAACATTTGATGGTAGCAGCTTCCCTGTGGGAGATACTCTCTTTGCTAAAAACGCCTTATTAGGCGAAAGTAAGTTACAATTCAGCACCCTATCCTAAAGCTTGCTGTTAGGAGGGAATCTGCAGCTTGCAGTGAAAGCGCTTCCAGAGGGGAGTCTAACGAGGGCAAACATTTGATGGTACCAGCTTCCCTGTGAGAGATACTCTCTTTGCTAAAAACGCCTTATTAGGAGAAAGTAAGTTACAATTCAGTACCCTATCCTAAAGCTTGCTGTTAGGAGGGAATCTGCAGCTTGCAGTGAAAGCGCTTCCAGAGGGGAGTCTAATGAGGGCAAACATTTGATGGTAGCAGCTTCCCTGCGGGAGATACTCTCTTTGCCAATATCGCCTTATTAGCCGCAGTTAAGATACAATTCAGTACCCTATGCTAAAGCTTGCTGTTAGGAGGGAATCTGCAGCTTGCAGTGAAAGCGCTTCCAGAGGGGAGTCTAATGAGGGCAAACATTTGATGGTAGCAGCTTTCCTGCGGGAGACAGTCTCTTTTCCATGATCGCATTATTAGGCGAAGGTAAGTTACAATTCAGTACCCTATCCTAAAGCTTGCTGTTAGGAGGGAATCTGCAGCTTGCAGTGAAAGCGCTTCCAGAGGGGAGTCTAATGAGGGCAAACATTTGGTGGCAGCAGCTTCCCTGCGAGTTATAGTCTCTTTGCAAAAATCGCATTATTAGGCGAAAGTAAGTTACAATTCAGTACCCTATCCTAAAGCTTGCTGTTAGGAGGGAATCTGCAGCTTGCAGTGAAAGCGCTTCCAGAGGGGAGTCTAATGAGGGCAAACATTTGGTGGCAGCAGCTTCCCTGCGAGTTATAGTCTCTTTGCAAAAATCGCATTATTAGGCGAAAGTAAGTTACAATTCAGTACCCTATCCTAAAGCTTGCTGTTAGGAGGGAATCTGCAGCTTGCAGTGAAAGCGCTTCCAGAGGGGAGTCTAATGAGGGCAAACATTTGGTGGCAGCAGCTTCCCTGCGAGTTATAGTCTCTTTGCAAAAATCGCATTATTAGGCGAAAGTAAGTTACAATTCAGTACCCTATCCTAAAGCTTGCTGTTAGGAGGGAATCTGCAGCTTGCAGTGAAAGCGCTTCCAGAGGGGAGTCTAATGAGGGCAAACATTTGATGGTAGCAGCTTCCCTGCGGGAGATATTCTCTTTGGTATAATCGCATTATTAGGCGAAAGTAAGATACAATTCAGTACCCTATCCTAAAGCTTGCTGTTAGGAGGGAATCTGCAGCTTGCAGTGAAAGCGCTTCCAGAGGGGAGTCTAATGAGGGCAAACATTTGATGGTAGCAGCTTCCCTGCGGGAGATACTCTCTTTGCCAAAATCGCATTATTAGCCGCAGTTAAGATACAATTCAGTACCCTATGCTAAAGCTTGCTGTTAGGAGGGAATCTGGAGCTTGCAGTGAAAGCGCTTCCAGAGGGGAGTCTAATGAGGGCAAACATTTGATGGTAGCAGCTTCCCTGCGGGACATACTCTCTTTGCCATAATCGCACTATTAGGCGAAAGTAAGTTACAATTCAGTGCCCTATCCTAAAGCTTGCTGTTAGGAGGGAATTTGCAGCTTGCAGTGAAAGCGCTTCCAGAGGGGAGTCTAACGAGGTAAAACATTTGATGGTAGCAGCTTCCCTGCGGGAGATACTCTCTTTGTTAAAAACGCATTATTAGGCGAAAGTAAGTTACAATTCAGTACCCTATTCTAAAGCTTGCTGTTAGGAGGGAATCTGCAGCTTGCAGTGAAAGCGCTTCCAGAGGGGAGTCTAATGAGGGGAAGCATTTGATGGTAGCAGCATTCCTGCGGGAGATACTCTCTTTGCCAAAATCGCATTATTAGGCGAAAGTAAGTTACAATTCAGTACCCTATCCTAAAGCTTGCTGTTAGGAGGGAATCTGCAGCTTGCAGTGAAAGCGCTTCCAGAGGGGAGTCTAATGAGGGCAAACATTTGATGGTAGCAGCTTCCCTGCGGGAGACACTCTCTTTGCCAAAATCGCATTATTAGGCGAAAGTAAGTTACAATTCAGTACCCTATCCTAAAGCTTGCTGTTAGGAGGGAATCTGCAGCTTGCAGTGAAAGCGCTTCCAGAGGGGAGTCTAACGAGGGCAAACATTTGATGTTAGCAGCTTCCCTGCGGGAGATACTCTCTTTTCCAAAATCGCATTATTAGCCGCAGTTAAGTTACAATTCAGTACCCTATCATAAACTTGCTGTTAGGAGGGAATCTGCAGCTTGCAGTGAAAGTGCTTCCAGAGGGGAGTCTAATGAGGGAAAACATTTGATGTTAGCAGCTTCCCTGCGGGAGATACTCTCTTTGCCAGAATCGCCTTATTAGCCGCAGTTAAGATACAATTCAGTACCCTATGCTAAAGCTTGCTGTTAGGAGGGCATCTGCAGCTTACAGTGAAAGCGCTTCCAGAGGGGAGTCTAATGAGGGCAAACATTTGAGGGTAGCAGCTTCCCTGCGGGAGATACTCTCTTTGCCAAAATCGCATTATTAGCTGCATTTAAGATACAATTCAGTACCCTATCCTAAAGCTTGCTGTTAGGAGGGAATCTGCAGCTTGCAGTGAAAGCGCTTCCAGAGGGGAGTCTAATGAGGGCAAACACTTGATGGTAGCAGCTTCCTTGCGGGAGATACTCTCTTTGCC
Organism: Phaenicophaeus curvirostris; assembly: GCF_032191515.1. Lineage (NCBI taxonomy): Eukaryota > Metazoa > Chordata > Aves > Cuculiformes > Cuculidae > Phaenicophaeus > Phaenicophaeus curvirostris. The sequence goes on from NW_027206824.1 coordinate 216,822, forward strand.
AAAATCGCATTATTAGGCGAAAGTAAGTTACAATTCAGTACCCTATCCTAAAGCTTGCTGTTAGGAGGGAATCTGCAGCTTGCAGTGAAAGTGCTTCAAGAGAGGAATCTAACGAGAGCCAGCATTTGATGGTAGCAGCTTCCCTGTGGGAGATACTCTCTTTGCCAAAATCGCATTATTAGGCGAAAGTAAGTTACAATTCAGTACCCTATCCTAAAGCTTGCTGTTAGGAGGGAATCTGCAGCTTGCAGTGAAAGCGCTTCCAGAGGGGAGTCTAACGAGGGCAAACATTTGATGGTAGCAGCTTCCCTGTGGGAGATACTCTCTTTGCCAAAATCGCATTATTAGCCGCAGTTAAGATACAATTCAGTACCCTATGCTAAAGCTTGCTGTTAGGAGGGAATCTGCAGCTTGCAGTGAAAGCGCTTCCAGAGGGGAGTCTAACGAGGGCAAACATTTGATGGTAGCAGCTTCCCTGCGGGAGACACTCTCTTTGCCAAAATCGCATTATTATGCGAAAGTAAGTTACAATTCAGTACACTATCCTAAAGCTTGCTGTTAGGAGGGAATCTGCAGCTTGCAGTCAAAGCGCTTCCAGAGGGGAGTCTAATGAGGGCAAACACTTGATGGTAGCAGCTTCCTTGCGGGAGATACTCTCTTTTCCAAAATCGCATTATTAGCCGCAGTTAGGTTACAATTCAGTACCCTATCCTAAAGATTGCTGTTAGGAGGGAATCTGCAGCTTGCAGAGAAAGCGCTTCCAGAGGGGAGTCTAATGAGGGCAAACATTTGATGGTAGCAGCTTCCCTGCGGGAGATACTGTCTTTGCTATAATCGCATTATTAGGCGAAAGTAAGTTACAATTCAGTACCCTATACTAAAGCTTGCTGTTAGGAGGGAATCTGCAGCTTGCAGTGAAAGTGCTTCAAGAGAGGAATCTAACGAGAGCCAGCATTTGATGGTAGCAGCTTCCCTGTGGGAGATAGTCTCTTTTACAAAATCGCATTATTAGGCGAAAGTAAGATACAATTCAGTACACTATCCTAAAGCTTGCTGTTAGGAGGGAATCTGCAGCTTGCAGTGAAAGCGCTTCCAGAGGGGAGTCTAATGAGGGCAAACACTTGATGGTAGCAGCTTCCTTGCGGGAGATACTCTCTTTGCCAAAATCGCATTATTAGGCGAAAGTAAGTTACAATTCAGTACCCTATCCTAAAGCTTGCTGTTAGGAGGGAATCTGCAGCTTGCAGTGAAAGTGCTTCAAGAGAGGAATCTAACGAGAGCCAGCATTTGATGGTAGCAGCTTCCCTGTGGGAGATACTCTCTTTGCCAAAATCGCATTATTAGGCGAAAGTAAGTTACAATTCAGTACCCTATCCTAAAGCTTGCTGTTAGGAGGGAATCTGCAGCTTGCAGTGAAAGCGCTTCCAGAGGGGAGTCTAACGAGGGCAAACATTTGATGGTAGCAGCTTCCCTGTGGGAGATACTCTCTTTGCTAAAAACGCCTTATTAGGCGAAAGTAAGTTACAATTCAGCACCCTATCCTAAAGCTTGCTGTTAGGAGGGAATCTGCCGCTTGCAGTGAAAGCGCTTCCAGAGGGGAGTCTAATGAGGGCAAACATTTGATGGTAGCAGCTTTCCTGCGGGAGACAGTCTCTTTTCCATAACTGCATTATTAGGCAAAGTAAGTTACAATTCAGTACCCTATCCTAAAGCTTGCTGTTAGGAGGGAATCTGCAGCTTGCAGTGAAAGCGCTTCCAGAGGGGAGTCTAATGAGGGAAAACATTTGATGGTAGCAGCTTCCCTGCGGGAGATACTCTCTTTGCCAAATTCGCATAATTAGCCGCAGTTAAGATACAATTCAGTACCCTATGCTAAAGCTTGCTGTTAGGAGGGAATCTGCAGCTTGCAGTGAAAGCGCTTCCAGAGGGGAGTCTAACGAGGGCAAACATTTGATGGTAGCAGCTTCCCTGCGGGAGATACTCTCTTTTCCAAAATCTTATTATTAGTCGAAAGTAAGTTACAATTCAGTACCCTATCCTAAAGCTTGCTGTTAGGAGGGAATCTGCAGCTTGCAGTGAAAGCGCTTCCAGAGGGGAGTCTAATGAGGGCAAACATTTGATGGTAGCAGCTTTCCTGCGGGAGACAGTCTCTTTTCCATAATCGCATTATTAGGCGAAAGTAAGTTACAATTCAGTACCCTATCCTAAAGCTTGCTGTTAGGAGGGAATCTGCAGCTTGCAGTGAAAGCGCTTCCAGAGGGGAGTCTAATGAGGGCAAACATTTGATGGTAGCAGCTTCCCTGCGGGAGATACTCTCTTTGCCAAAATCGCATTATTAGGCGAAAGTAAGTTACAATTCAGTACCCTATCCTAAAGCTTGCTGTTAGGAGGGAATCTGCAGCTTGCACTGAAAGCGCTTCCAGAGGGGAGTCTAATGAGGGCAAACACTTGATGGTAGCAGCTTCCCTGCGGGAGATACTCTCTTTGCCAAAATCGCATTATTAGGCGAAAGTAAGTTACAATTCAGTACCCTATCCTAAAGCTTGCTGTTAGGAGGGAATCTGCAGCTTGCAGTGAAAGCGCTTCCAGAGGGGAGTCTAACGAGGGCAAACATTTGATGGTAGCAGCTTCCCTGTGGGAGATACTCTCTTTGCTAAAAACGCCTTATTAGGCGAAAGTAAGATACAATTCAGTACCCTATTCTAAAGCTTGCTGTTAGGAGGGAATCTGCAGCTTGCAGTGAAAGCGCTTCCAGAGGGGAGTCTAACGAGGGCAAACATTTGATGGTAGCAGCTTCCCTGCGGGAGATAGTCTCTTTGCCAAAATCGCATTATTAGCCGCAGTTAAGTTACAATTCAGTACCCTATCCTAAAGCTTGCTGTTAGGAGGGAATCTGCAGCTTGCAGTGAACGCGCTTCCAGAGGGGAGTCTAATGAGGGCAAACATTTGATGGTAGCAGCTTCCCTGCGGGAGATACTCTCTTTTCCAAAATCGCATTCTTAGGCGAAAGTAAGTTACAATTCAGTACCCTATCCTAAAGCTTGCTGTTAGGAGGGAATCTGCAGATTGCAGTGAAAGCGCTTCCAGAGGGGAGTCTAATGAGGGCAAACATTTGATGGTAGCAGCTTCCCTGCGGGAGATAGTCTCTTTTCCATAATCGCATTATTAGGCGAAAGTAAGTTACAATTCAGGACCCTATCCTAAAGCTTGCTGTTAGGAGGGAATCTGCAGCTTGCAGTGAAAGCGCTTCCAGAGGGGAGTCTAATGAGGGAAAGCATTTGATGGTAGCAGCTTCCCTGCGGGAGATACTCTCTTTGACAAAATCGCCTTATTAGCCGCAGTTAAGATACAATTCAGTACCCTATCCTAAAGCTTGCTGTTAGGAGGGAATCTGCAGCTTGCAGAGAAAGCGCTTCCAGAGGGGAGTCTAACGAGGGCAAACATTTGATGGTAGCAGCTTCCCTGCGGGAGATACTCTCTTTGCCAAAATCGCATTATTAGGCGAAAGTAAGTTACAATTCAGTACCCTATCCTAAAGCTTGCTGTTAGGAGGGAATCTGCAGCTTGCAGTGAAAGCGCTTCCATAGGGGAGTCTAACGAGGGCAAACGTTTGATGGTAACAGCTTCCCTGTGGGAGATACTCTCTTTGCCATAATCGAATTATTAGGCGAAAGTGAGTTACAATTCAGTACCCTATCCTAAAGCTTGCTGTTAGGAGGGCATCTGCAGCTTGCAGTGAAAGCGCTTCCAGAGGGGAGTCTAATGAGGGCAAACATTTGATGGTAGCAGCTTCCCTGCGGGAGATACTCTCTTTTCCAATATCGCCTTATTAGCCGCAGTTAGGTTACAATTCAGTACCCTATTCTAAAGCTTGCTGTTAGGAGGGAATCTGCAGCTTGCAGAGAAAGCGCTTCCAGAGGGGAGTCTAATGAGGGCAAACATTTGATGGTAGCAGCTTCCCTGCGGGAGATACTGTCTTTGCCATAATCGCATTATTAGGCGAAAGTAAGTTACAGTTCAGTACCCTATCCTAAAGCTTGCTGTTAGGAGGGAATCTGCAGCTTGCAGTGAAAGTGCTTCAAGAGAGGAATCTAACGAGAGCCAGCATTTGATGGTAGCAGCTTCCCTGTGGGAGATAGTCTCTTTTACAAAATCGCATTATTAGGCGAAAGTAAGATACAATTCAGTACACTATCATAAAGCTTGCTGTTAGGAGGGAATCTGCAGCTTGCAGTGAAAGCGCTTCCAGAGGGGAGTCTAACGAGGGCAAACATTTGATGGTAGCAGCTTCCCTGTGGGAGATATACTCTCTTTGCTAAAAACGCCTTATTAGGCGAAAGTAAGTTACAATTCAGCACCCTATCCTAAAGCTTGCTGTTAGGAGGGAATCTGCAGCTTGCAGTGAAAGCGCTTCCAGAGGGGAGTCTAACGAGGGCAAACATTTGATGGTAGCAGCTTCCCTGCGGGAGATACTCTCTTTGCCAAAATCGCATTATTAGGCGAAAGTAAGTTACAATTCAGTACCCTATCCTAAAGCTTGCTGTTAGGAGGGAATCTGCAGCTTGCAGTGAAAGCGCTTCCAGAGGGGAGTCTAATGAGGGCAAACATTTGATGGTAGCAGCTTCCCTGCGGGAGATACTCTCTTTGCCAAAATCGCATTATTAGGCGAAAGTAAGTTACAATTCAGTACCCTATCCTAAAGCTTGCTGTTAGGAGGGAATCTGCAGCTTGCACTGAAAGCGCTTCCAGAGGGGAGTCTAATGAGGGCAAACACTTGATGGTAGCAGCTTCCCTGCGGGAGATACTCTCTTTGCCAAAATCGCATTATTAGGCGAAAGTAAGTTACAATTCAGTACCCTATCCTAAAGCTTGCTGTTAGGAGGGAATCTGCAGCTTGCAGTGAAAGCGCTTCCAGAGGGGAGTCTAACGAGGGCAAACATTTGATGGTAGCAGCTTCCCTGTGGGAGATACTCTCTTTGCTAAAAACGCCTTATTAGGCGAAAGTAAGTTACAATTCAGTACCCTATTCTAAAGCTTGCTGTTAGGAGGGAATCTGCAGCTTGCAGTGAAAGCGCTTCCAGAGGGGAGTCTAACGAGGGCAAGCATTTGATGGTAGCAGCTTCCCTGCGGGAGATAGTCTCTTTGCCAAAATCGCATTATTAGCCGCAGTTAAGTTACAATTCAGTACACTGTCCTAAAGCTTGCTGTTAGGAGGGAATCTGCAGCTTGCAGTGAAAGCGCTTCCAGAGGGGAGTCTAATGAGGGAAAGCATTTGATGATAGCAGCTTCCCTGCGGGAGATACTCTCTTTGACAAAATCGCCTTATTAGCCGCAGTTAAGATACAATTCAGTACCCTATCCTAAAGCTTGCTGTTAGGAGGGAATCTGCAGCTTGCAGAGAAAGCGCTTCCAGAGGGGAGTCTAACGAGGGCAAACATTTGATGGTAGCAGCTTCCCTGCGGGAGATACTCTCTTTGCCAAAATCGCATTATTAGGCGAAAGTAAGTTACAATTCAGTACCCTATCCTAAAGCTTGCTGTTAGGAGGGAATCTGCAGCTTGCAGTGAAAGCGCTTCCATAGGGGAGTCTAACGAGGGCAAACGTTTGATGGTAACAGCTTCCCTGTGGGAGATACTCTCTTTGCCATAATCGAATTATTAGGCGAAAGTGGGTTACAATTCAGTACCCTATCCTAAAGCTTGCTGTTAGGAGGGCATCTGCAGCTTGCAGTGAAAGCGCTTCCAGAGGGGAGTCTAATGAGGGCAAACATTTGATGGTAGCAGCTTCCCTGCGGGAGATACTCTCTTTTCAAATATCGCCTTATTAGCCGCAGTTAGGTTACAATTCAGTACCCTATTCTAAAGATTGCTGTTAGGAGGGAATCTGCAGCTTGCAGAGAAAGCGCTTCCAGACGGGAGTCTAATGAGGGCAAACATTTGATGGTAGCAGCTTCCCTGCGGGAGATACTGTCTTTGCCATAATCGCATTATTAGGCGAAAGTAAGATACAATTCAGTACCCTATCCTAAAGCTTGCTGTTAGGAGGGAATCTGCAGCTTGCAGTGAAAGTGCTTCAAGAGAGGAATCTAACGAGAGCCAGCATTTGATGGTAGCAGCTTCCCTGTGGGAGATAGTCTCTTTTACAAAATCGCATTATTAGGCGAAAGTAAGATACAATTCAGTACACTATCATAAAGCTTGCTGTTAGGAGGGAATCTGCAGCTTGCAGTGAAAGCGCTTCCAGAGGGGAGTCTAACGAGGGCAAACATTTGATGGTAGCAGCTTCCCTGTGGGAGATATACTCTCTTTGCTAAAAACGCCTTATTAGGCGAAAGTAAGTTACAATTCAGCACCCTATCCTAAAGCTTGCTGTTAGGAGGGAATCTGCAGCTTGCAGTGAAAGCGCTTCCAGAGGGGAGTCTAACGAGGGCAAACATTTGATGTTAGCAGCTTCCCTGTGAGAGATACTCTCTTTGCTAAAAACGCCTTATTAGGCGAAAGTAAGTTACAATTCAGTACCCTATCCTAAAGCTTGCTGTTAGGAGGGAATCTGCAGCTTGCAGTGAAAGCGCTTCCAGAGGGGAGTCTAATGAGGGCAAACATTTGATGGTAGCAGCTTTCCTGCGGGAGACAGTCTCTTTTCCATAATCGCATTATTAGGCGAAAGTAAGTTACAATTCAGTACCCTATCCTAAAGCTTGCTGTTAGGAGGGAATCTGCAGCTTGCAGTGAAAGCGCTTCCAGAGGGGAGTCTAACGAGGGCAAACATTTGATGGTAGCAGCTTCCCTGCGGGAGATACTCTCTTTGCCAAAATCGCATTATTAGGCGAAAGTAAGATACAATTCAGTACCCTATCCTAAAGCTTGCTGTTAGGAGGGAATCTGCAGCTTGCAGTGAAAGCGCTTCCAGAGGGGAGTCTAATGAGGGCAAACATTTGATGGTAGCAGCTTCCCTGCGGGAGATACTCTCTTTGCCAAAATCGCATTATTAGGCGAAAGTAAGTTACAATTCAGTACCCTATCCTAAAGCTTGCTGTTAGGAGGGAATCTGCAGCTTGCAGTGAAAGCGCTTCCAGAGGGGAGTCTAACGAGGGCAAACATTTGATGGTAGCAGCTTCCCTGTGGGAGATACTCTCTTTGCTAAAAACGCCTTATTAGGCGAAAGTAAGTTACAATTCAGTACCCTATTCTAAAGCTTGCTGTTAGGAGGGAATCTGCAGCTTGCAGTGAAAGCGCTTCCAGAGGGGAGTCTAACGAGGGCAAACATTTGATGGTAGCAGCTTCCCTGCGGGAGATAGTCTCTTTTCCAAAATCGCATTATTAGACGAAAGTAAGTTACAATTCAGTACCCTATCCTAAAGCTTGCTGTTAGGAGGGAATCTGCAGCTTGCAGAGAAAGCGCTTCCAGAGGGGAGTCTAACGAGGGCAAACATTTGATGGTAGCAGCTTCCCTGCGGGAGATAGTCTCTTTTCCATAATCGCATTATTAGGCGAAAGTAAGTTACAATTCAGGACCCTATCCTAAAGCTTGCTGTTAGGAGGGAATCTGCAGCTTGCAGTGAAAGCGCTTCCAGAGGGGAGTCTAATGAGGGAAAGCATTTGATGGTAGCAGCTTCCCTGCGGGAGATACTCTCTTTGACAAAATCGCCTTATTAGCCGCAGTTAAGATACAATTCAGTACCCTATCCTAAAGCTTGCTGTTAGGAGGGAATCTGCAGCTTGCAGAGAAAGCGCTTCCAGAGGGGAGTCTAACGAGGGCAAACATTTGATGGTAGCAGCTTCCCTGCGGGAGATACTCTCTTTGCCAAAATCGCATTATTAGGCGAAAGTAAGTTACAATTCAGTACCCTATCCTAAAGCTTGCTGTTAGGAGGGAATCTGCAGCTTGCAGTGAAAGCGCTTCCATAGGGGAGTCTAACGAGGGCAAACGTTTGATGGTAACAGCTTCCCTGTGGGAGATACTCTCTTTGCCATAATCGAATTATTAGGCGAAAGTGAGTTACAATTCAGTACCCTATCCTAAAGCTTGCTGTTAGGAGGGCATCTGCAGCTTGCAGTGAAAGCGCTTCCAGAGGGGAGACTAATGAGGGCAAACATTTGATGGTAGCAGCTTCCCTGCGGGAGATACTCTCTTTTCCAATATCGCCTTATTAGCCGCAGTTAGGTTACAATTCAGTACCCTATTCTAAAGCTTGCTGTTAGGAGGGAATCTGCAGCTTGCAGAGAAAGCGCTTCCAGAGGGGAGTCTAATGAGGGCAAACATTTGATGGTAGCAGCTTCCCTGCGGGAGATACTGTCTTTGCCATAATCGCATTATTAGGCGAAAGTAAGTTACAGTTCAGTACCCTATCCTAAAGCTTGCTGTTAGGAGGGAATCTGCAGCTTGCAGTGAAAGTGCTTCAAGAGAGGAATCTAACGAGAGCCAGCATTTGATGGTAGCAGCTTCCCTGTGGGAGATAGTCTCTTTTACAAAATCGCATTATTAGGCGAAAGTAAGATACAATTCAGTACACTATCATAAAGCTTGCTGTTAGGAGGGAATCTGCAGCTTGCAGTGAAAGCGCTTCCAGAGGGGAGTCTAACGAGGGCAAACATTTGATGGTAGCAGCTTCCCTGTGGGAGATATACTCTCTTTGCTAAAAACGCCTTATTAGGCGAAAGTAAGTTACAATTCAGCACCCTATCCTAAAGCTTGCTGTTAGGAGGGAATCTGCAGCTTGCAGTGAAAGCGCTTCCAGAGGGGAGTCTAACGAGGGCAAACATTTGATGGTAGCAGCTTCCCTGCGGGAGATACTCTCTTTGCCAAAATCGCATTATTAGGCGAAAGTAAGTTACAATTCAGTACCCTATCCTAAAGCTTGCTGTTAGGAGGGAATCTGCAGCTTGCAGTGAAAGCGCTTCCAGAGGGGAGTCTAATGAGGGCAAACATTTGATGGTAGCAGCTTCCCTGCGGGAGATACTCTCTTTGCCAAAATCGCATTATTAGGCGAAAGTAAGTTACAATTCAGTACCCTATCCTAAAGCTTGCTGTTAGGAGGGAATCTGCAGCTTGCACTGAAAGCGCTTCCAGAGGGGAGTCTAATGAGGGCAAACACTTGATGGTAGCAGCTTCCCTGCGGGAGATACTCTCTTTGCCAAAATCGCATTATTAGGCGAAAGTAAGTTACAATTCAGTACCCTATCCTAAAGCTTGCTGTTAGGAGGGAATCTGCAGCTTGCAGTGAAAGCGCTTCCAGAGGGGAGTCTAACGAGGGCAAACATTTGATGGTAGCAGTTTCCCTGTGGGAGATACTCTCTTTGCTAAAAACGCCTTATTAGGCGAAAGTAAGTTACAATTCAGTACCCTATTCTAAAGCTTGCTGTTAGGAGGGAATCTGCAGCTTGCAGTGAAAGCGCTTCCAGAGGGGAGTCTAACGAGGGCAAACATTTGATGGTAGCAGCTTCCCTGCGGGAGATAGTCTCTTTGCCAAAATCGCATTATTAGCCGCAGTTAAGTTACAATTCAGTACACTGTCCTAAAGCTTGCTGTTAGGAGGGAATCTGCAGCTTGCAGTGAACGCGCTTCCAGAGGGGAGTCTAATGAGGGCAAACATTTGATGGTAGCAGCTTCCCTGCGGGAGATAGTCTCTTTTCCATAATCGCATTATTAGGCGAAAGTAAGATACAATTCAGGACCCTATCCTAAAGCTTGCTGTTAGGAGGGAATCTGCAGCTTGCAGTGAAAGCGCTTCCAGAGGGGAGTCTAATGAGGGAAAGCATTTGATGGTAGCAGCTTCCCTGCGGGAGATACTCTCTTTGACAAAATCGCCTTATTAGCCGCAGTTAAGATACAATTCAGTACCCTATCCTAAAGCTTGCTGTTAGGAGGGAATCTGCAGCTTGCAGAGAAAGCGCTTCCAGAGGGGAGTCTAACGAGGGCAAACATTTGATGGTAGCAGCTTCCCTGCGGGAGATACTCTCTTTGCCAAAATCGCATTATTAGGCGAAAGTAAGTTACAATTCAGTACCCTATCCTAAAGCTTGCTGTTAGGAGGGAATCTGCAGCTTGCAGTGAAAGCGCTTCCATAGGGGAGTCTAACGAGGGCAAACGTTTGATGGTAACAGCTTCCCTGTGGGAGATACTCTCTTTGCCATAATCGAATTATTAGGCGAAAGTGGGTTACAATTCAGTACCCTATCCTAAAGCTTGCTGTTAGGAGGGCATCTGCAGCTTGCAGTGAAAGCGCTTCCAGAGGGGAGTCTAATGAGGGCAAACATTTGATGGTAGCAGCTTCCCTGCGGGAGATACTCTCTTTTCAAATATCGCCTTATTAGCCGCAGTTAGGTTACAATTCAGTACCCTATTCTAAAGATTGCTGTTAGGAGGGAATCTGCAGCTTGCAGTGAAAGTGCTTCAAGAGAGGAATCTAACGAGAGCCAGCATTTGATGGTAGCAGCTTCCCTGTGGGAGATAGTCTCTTTTACAAAATCGCATTATTAGGCGAAAGTAAGATACAATTCAGTACACTATCATAAAGCTTGCTGTTAGGAGGGAATCTGCAGCTTGCAGTGAAAGCGCTTCCAGAGGGGAGTCTAACGAGGGCAAACATTTGATGGTAGCAGCTTCCCTGTGGGAGATATACTCTCTTTGCTAAAAACGCCTTATTAGGCGAAAGTAAGTTACAATTCAGCACCCTATCCTAAAGCTTGCTGTTAGGAGGGAATCTGCAGCTTGCAGTGAAAGCGCTTCCAGAGGGGAGTCTAACGAGGGCAAACATTTGATGTTAGCAGCTTCCCTGTGAGAGATACTCTCTTTGCTAAAAACGCCTTATTAGGCGAAAGTAAGTTACAATTCAGTACCCTATCCTAAAGCTTGCTGTTAGGAGGGAATCTGCAGCTTGCAGTGAAAGCGCTTCCAGAGGGGAGTCTAATGAGGGCAAACATTTGATGGTAGCAGCTTTCCTGCGGGAGACAGTCTCTTTTCCATAATCGCATTATTAGGCGAAAGTAAGTTACAATTCAGTACCCTATCCTAAAGCTTGCTGTTAGGAGGGAATCTGCAGCTTGCAGTGAAAGCGCTTCCAGAGGGGAGTCTAACGAGGGCAAACATTTGATGGTAGCAGCTTCCCTGCGGGAGATACTCTCTTTGCCAAAATCGCATTATTAGGCGAAAGTAAGATACAATTCAGTACCCTATCCTAAAGCTTGCTGTTAGGAGGGAATCTGCAGCTTGCAGTGAAAGCGCTTCCAGAGGGGAGTCTAATGAGGGCAAACATTTGATGGTAGCAGCTTCCCTGCGGGAGATACTCTCTTTGCCAAAATCGCATTATTAGGCGAAAGTAAGTTACAATTCAGTACCCTATCCTAAAGCTTGCTGTTAGGAGGGAATCTGCAGCTTGCAGTGAAAGCGCTGCCAGAGGGGAGTCTAACGAGGGCAAACATTTGATGGTAGCAGCTTCCCTGTGGGAGATACTCTCTTTGCTAAAAACGCCTTATTAGGCGAAAGTAAGTTACAATTCAGTACCCTATTCTAAAGCTTGCTGTTAGGAGGGAATCTGCAGCTTGCAGTGAAAGCGCTTCCAGAGGGGAGTCTAACGAGGGCAAACATTTGATGGTAGCAGCTTCCCTGCGGGAGATAGTCTCTTTTCCAAAATCGCATTATTAGACGAAAGTAAGTTACAATTCAGTACCCTATCCTAAAGCTTGCTGTTAGGAGGGAATCTGCAGCTTGCAGAGAAAGCGCTTCCAGAGGGGAGTCTAACGAGGGCAAACATTTGATGGTAGCAGCTTCCCTGCGGGAAGCAAGCTGCAGATTCCCTCCTAACAGCAAGCTGTAGGATAGGGTACTGAATTGTATCTTACTTTCGCCTAAAAATGCGATTTTGGAAAAGAGAGTATCTCCCGCAGGGAAGCTTCTACCATGAAGCATTTGCCCTCATTAGACTCCCCTCTGGAAGTGCATTCACTGCAAGCTGCAGATTCTCTCCTAACAGAAAGCTTTAGGATAGTGTACTGAATTGTAACTTACTTTCGCCTAATAATGCGATTTTGGCAAAGAGAGTATCTCCCGCAGGGAAGCTGATACCATCAAATGTTTGCCCTCGTTAGACTCATCTCTGGAAGCGCTTTCCCAGCAAGGTGCAGATTCCCTCCTAACAGCAAGCTGTAGGACAGTGTACTGAATTGTAACTTTAATGCGGCTAATAATGTGATTATGGAAAAGAGATTATCTCCCGCAGGGAAGCTGCTACCATCAAATGTTTGCCCTCGTTAGACTCCCCTCTGGAAGCGCTTTCACTGCAAGCTGCAGATTCCCTCCTAACAGCAAGCTTTAGGATAGGGTACTGAATTGTATCTTACTTTTGCCTAAAAATGCTATTTTGTAAAAGAGAATATCTCCCGCAGGGAAGCTGCTACAATCAAGTGTTTGCCCTCATTAGACTCCCCTCTGGAAGCGCTTTCACTGCAAGCTGCAGATTCCGTCCTAACAGCAAGCTTTAGGATAGGGTACTGAATTGTAACTTACTTTCGCCTAATAATGCGATTTTGGCAAAGAGAGTATCTCCCGCAGGGAAGCTGCTACCATCAAGTGTTTGCCCTCATTAGACTCCCCTCTGGAAGCGCTTTCAGTGCAAGCTGCAGATTCCCTCCTAACAGCAAGCTGTAGGATAGGGTACTTAATTGTAACGTACTTTCGCCTAATAATGCGATTTTGGCAAAGAGAGTATCTCCCGCAGGGAAGCAGGTACCATCAAATGTTTGCCCTCATTAGACTCCCCTCTGGAAGCGCTTTCACTGCAAGCTGCAGATTCCCTCCTAACAGCAAGCTTTAGGATAGTGTACTGAATTGTACCTTAACTGCGGCTTAGAATGCGATTTTGGAAAAGAGAGTATCTCCCGCAGGGAAGCTGCTACCATCAAATGTTTGCCCTCGTTAGACTCATCTCTGGAAGCGCTTTCACTGCAAGGTGCAGATTCCCTCCTAACAGCAAGCTTTAGGATAGGGTACTGAATGGTAACTTACTTTCGCCTAATAATGCGATTTTGGCAAAGAGAGTATCTCCCGCAGGGAAGCTGCTACCATCAAATGTTTGCCCTCGTTAGACTCCCCTCTGGAAGCGCTTTCACTGCAAGCTGCAGATTCCCTCCTAACAGCAAGCTTTAGGATAGGGTACTGAATTGTAACTTACTTTCGCCTAATAATGCGATTTTGGCAAAGAGAGTATCTCCCGCAGGGAAGCTGCTACCATCAAATGTTTGCCCTCATTAGACTCCCCTCTGGAAGCGCTTTCACTGCAAGCTGCAGATTCCCTCCTAACAGCAAGCTTTAGGATAGGGTACTGAATTGTATCTTAAATGCGGCTAATAATGCGATTTTGGAAAATAGAATGTCTCCCGCAGGGAAGCTGCTACCATCAAGTGTTTGCCCTCTTTAGACTTCCCTCTGGAAGCGCTTTCACTGCAAGCTGCAGATTCCCCTGGTGGAGCTTGAGGCCATTCCCTCTTGTCCTGTCCCCTGTCACTTGGGAGAAATGGCCATCATCCTCCTCTCTACAATCTCCTTTCAGGTAATTGTAGAGAGCAATGAAGTCTCCCCTCAGCCTCCTTTTCTCCAGACTAAACAACCCCAGTCCTCTCAGCTGTTTCTCATAAGGCCATGGTTGTACATAAAAAAGCGCTGACTTTTTTGAGAGGAACTAGGAGCACTACAGACAGACAGAGGATTATAAAAAGGGGAGGGACTAGCACAAAGATTCAGAAACAGCAAGAGGAGCAAAGGGGAGTATCAACAGAATGAGGAACGCAAATTGGTAGAAAGATGGAAAAGGAGAAAAAAAGTATGGACAGAGAACTGATACTGAAGACTGGGGGAAAAAAGAGAGAGAAAAGAGCACAGAAAAATTAAAGAGTAGGGGTATAGGGATACCTGGGAACAGTAATTGTAGCAGCACGTTAAATGAAAGGAACAAAAAAGTCCAGGTCTAAAATGTTCGTTACCTAGTTCCATCACTGTCACAACTAGCAATGTTGCAGTGACAGCACGCATACTGTTATTTCTTGTAAGGATGCTTTCAGACACATAGTAGTGTTGTTCTAGCTGAGAATGTAAGGCAGAGTTAATAAAACACAGCTGCTCCCCAGGCACTCTTTATACCTGTGAGGGCTTCACCACACCCCAGTCACAGGTGGTGGGTGGGAAGGGCCAGGGGGTATATAAGCTACAGGCCTTGCCTCTGGAGGTCATTTAGGTTGTGGTTTATCCTTGAGATTAGAGTTTTGCTGCTGTTTCAATTCATTATATATTTTAGGCTAGTTGGGTAAGTGGTGTTTTTTGGCTTTTTTTTTTGATTTTTTTTTTTTTTTCTGATCCTCTAAAGAAGCAGAGGGATCTGTTGGAGGAGGTATGAGCTTTGGAAGAGTCCAGGCAAAGCAGCACATACAGCTGTAACTATGGGGCTTTTTTGTCAGTAATTTTTGATTGGGTGTTGGAGGGGGCAAGATGTTTTAATGGTTTGTTTTCCTTCTTTGTTTTTTTTCTGGGTGCTTTGCCTGGAGTTTTTAGTTATGGGATGATTTGTTGTTGTTCCTCATTCTGTGTGGCATGATGTATTGGCCCTAGGGGCTCTGCAGTTTGTAATGGGCATCTTGTGGGTGATAATAACCTGGAATGAGCCTTGTTGGCCTGTGGTAGGAAGTTGAGTCTGTGGGTTGGTGGAAGATAGAAGGGGCCAGGGGAGCCTTGGGAAGGGCTCAGGAGCCCAGCTCCCAAGGAACAGCAACACAGAAGGGTCAGGGGGGTTAAAATATAGGGCAGGTTCTGTTAAGAAGGAGCAGGGTTCCTTCTCTGATACTTCAGGGGTAGAAAAGGGCTTTAATGGTTTGGGGAAAGGGAGATGGGTTCATCAGTCTTTCTTGGGTCAGTTTGGTGGTCAGATGCAAGTGCCATTCAGGTGTCTGTTGTTCTAGTCTCTCTGTAGCCAACGAGGTAACGATGAGGTTGAGACACAAGTTGAAAAGCATTAGTTGCCCTAAGAAATGTAATCTCTAGGGCTGTGAGATCTCTGCTCCCTTATACTTTCTACTTATTGTGTTCCTCAACCAACTTCTTTGCATCCATCCTGTCTCCATCCATCTGAATGTCCAGAGAAGAGTACTGTAGCTGGTGAGGGGGCTGGTGAATAAGCCTTATGAGGAGTGGCTGAGAGGGCTGGGGGTGTTTAGCCTGGAGAAGAGGAGGCTGAGGGGAGACCTCATTGCTGAAAGGAGGTTGTGGAGATAAGGAAGCTGGCCACCTCTCCAAAGTGACAGGGGACAGGACAAGAGGGAATAGCCTCAAGCTCTGCCAGGGAAGGTTCAGGCTGTACATCAGGAAAAAATATTTCACTGAAAGGGTTATTAGGGATGGGCAAAGGCTGCCCAAGGAGGTGGTAGAGTCACCTTCCCTGGAGGTGTTTAAAGGACGGGTGGCCGAAGTGCTGAGGGACGTGGTTTAGTGATTGATAGGAATGGTTGGACTCAATGATCCAATGGGTCTTTTCCAACCTGGTGATCCTATGAATATCAGAGACCTTGCTACTTAAACATATGGACTCACTGCCTATCTACAGTGCAGGATTCTGCCCCTTGTTTCCCTTGCATTTCTCAGGGAAGAGATTGGATATTGTTTTGGCTCGTAACAGTTAGCAGCTGAGCAACTCTTTTTCATCTGGTCTGTGGGCACACAAGCCTCCCTTATTTAGTAGAGTTTTGGATTTTTCCTGAACTTACCAGTGAGGTTTGCTTTGTTATTGCTTACAGCGGTTTTTACCTTGTCCCTGTTATCCATTGTGTTTTTTTACGGTCATTGAGTTTCCAATTTAGGTCTTAGAGCAGTCAAATCCCACTGTTGCGAGTTTTTTATTGGCTGACTGCCTCTGTAATTCCAGTCTCCATTGCTGTGTGGTGAGTGTCCTGTGTTTTTATGTCTTCTGTGTTAATAATCTTTACTGGGTTTTGATAAGAATATTCTTTTTCAAGTTCTTCTTGTTTACTCCTGTGACTAAAGTCTGGTAACTTCCTAGAATTAGGATCTCCATGGCTCATCTTTCTTTTGTCCTGGGTATCACCACTACTGGTCCTACAACTTAAGTGGTGAGGAGGAGAGGAGAAGTAAGCAGACAGCAGAGAATTTTGGGGTGCCGGTGAGGTAGTCAGGCTTTTTCTCATCATTGTGGGGCTGATGGTGAGGAGGAAGTTGAGTATGTCTAGAAGAGCAAAGTATTATTTGGCAACATAGTATTTACTTTTGGTTTGGCAGGCACTGTGTGGGCCACCTTGGGAATGGGAAGAGCATTTGAGATGAGCTGGGTAGTAGGGAGAAGGAGCATGGGGCAGACTTCTCACAGGTGTGAGTAATTCTCTTAATTTAATTACCCTGGGTGATAACAGCTGCAGCATCTGACATAAGAACTGCTGTGGAGCAAGTGAGTGGAAGAACATGGCAGTTAGGCAGAGCAAGTTGTCATGTAAGGTGCTGACATTGATCAGTGCAATGCTGGCTGTTGGCACTATTTTAGTTTTCTCATTGGTTTTCTTACAGATGGCCAAGTGGAACCTGGCAACTGTAGGATCATCCCAGGGAGCTGATGCTCTTGGAGTTTTTTCTGCTGAGGAAGCCTCCTGGTGGTCTGAAAGCTAAGTTGAGGGACGGGGGCAAGGGTGGGGTGTGACAGAGGGGAGAAGGCTGGGGATGGCAGGGTGGAGTTTTAAAAGTAGCCTAGGGGAGAGGGCTGTGCAGGAAATGTCCCCTTTGGGCATGGAGAGCTGGAGGGTGTTACTTCTCAGCCCAAAGCTAGCATGTTCCAGGTAGGGCCGTTCCAGCTTGTCTGTGCTGTGTGCTTTATATTCTGTTTCTCTTTCATGTTTCTTAAGCCTTGATGTCCCCTTTGCTTTAAAGGAATGCAGCATATGACTTGAGCAGCATCTCGAGGGTCTTGAATGCCTGTACTCATGGGTACAATACCAATTAGGCACTGTTCTTCTTGCATCATAACCTAAGTGTGGATTGGCTTCACATTTTCAAAGTTTCTAGTCAGCCATCTTTTCCTGTGACCTTGCAGACTGTGTTGGTGGCCACAATCGCTAGTCTTGTATTTTCAAGGATCCCTGTAGGCCTAAGACTTCTTCCACGCATCTTGTGTCTTTAGACATTTAAAAGGTGATCCTCTCACGTACATCATCCCAGTCTTGGCCACATACCATTGTAATGAGGGATCCTTTACAGCATGCCGGACATGCCTCGAGCACCATATCTAGGGTCCTGAATGCTTGTACCCATCAATGCACTGTCGATTGGGCACTGCTTTTCTTGCATCGTGCTCCTAAAGCCGGGATCGTTCTCGTGTTTTGGCACTGTGTTTTTCTCCTTGTTTTCCTTGCAGATGCTGAAGAGGAACCCAGTGACTGCAGGATTATTTCTGTTAGCTGATGTGATTTGAGCTGCTTTGGCCAAGGACAGCTTCATTCGTGGCCCTCTGAAAGCTAAGTTGAGGGACCAGATTTGGGAAGCGGGAGGCGGGTTGGGGATAGCAGGGAGGGGTTTTGAAGGTAGCCTAGGCTGTGCAGGGAGAGTCCTCTTTGGGCAGGTGAAGGCAGAGGGGCGTACTTCTGAGCCCAAACCCTGCATGGGCAGGGCAGTTCCAGCCTGTATCTGTTGTTATCTAGTTTGTGTAGTCACTGTGCTGTGTCTGAAATTTTCTGCAGGTCTTGATGTCCTCTTTTGTACTCGAGGCATGCCGGATGTGCCTTGGGCACCATGTCTAGGGTCCCAAATGCTCGTACTGATCAAAGCAGTGTCGATGGGGCACTGCTTTTCTTTCTTCACATTTTTAAAGCGTGGATCGCTCTTGTGTTTTGGAAGCATCCGGTCAGTTGTCTTCTGCTGCAGCCTTGCAGCCGGCCTTATTATCCAGGATAGTTAGTCTTCCGTTTTGTTGGATCCCTGTTCTGGGACTTGTTCCATCCATCCTCTGCATCTTTAGGACTTTAAAAGGGTTTCTTGCCCGTTCATCTTGCCAGTTGCAGCCACATCTCTTTGGAACCATCTTTGCTTTTCCAGGGCTACCGTAGGTTCTTCCTCAGAGCCCTGTCCATTGCCTTGCCCATTGGCAAGCGTGGTCCAAGAGTCCTCCATGTTGCTGCAAATCTTCTTTTGTCCTCGGTTCACGACATCGGTCTTGTGTGTTAGTGTTCCGTGTGTATTTGTGTCCAGTTCAAGCTGCTCTGCCTGGTGCATGGAGGAGGTGATAAGAGTCAGCCAAGGTATAGCGGCCCGGTTCTTAATGTTTTAATGTGACTAGACCATGCAGTCTAGGGGCATCCATTACTTTGGAGAGCTAGCAGCCCTAAGTGTGGTAGTTTCTGCTAGTCTCTGAAACCATGGAGGGGATGCAGAGAAGTACTGTAGGGAAGCTGCTATGATCAAATTCTGGCTTTTGTTAGAGTCTTCTCTGGAAGCGCCTTCACTGCAAGCTGCAGAAGAATGTCTAACAGAATGGTTTAGTATAGGGTACTGAATTGTGACTTACTTTCGCCTAATAAGGCGATTTGGGAAAAGAGAGTGTCTCCCGCAGGGAAGATGCTAGCATGGAATGCTGCTGTTTCTGAATGTCTTCTCTTAGAGTGCTTTCAGTGCAAAGCAAGGCTTGTAGAATGTTCAGTCTCGGCTTGTGTACAGTAACATCAGAATGGCGGTTAAAGTGTCACTTTGAAATTTCATACCGTTCAGCACAAGGACTGCGGGGAATCTGCTACAATCAAATGCTGGCTCTCAGTAGAGTCTTCTCCGGAAGTGCTTTCACTTCAAGCTGGTTAAGCTCGACTAACAGAACGTTTAATACAAGGTACTGAGTTGAGACTGAACTGCACCTCCACCCCGTGCGGCCCTGCTCTTACCCCGTGCGGCCCTGCTCTTACCCCGTGCGGCCCTGCTCTTACCCCGTGCGGCCCTGCTCTTACCCCTGTCCGGTATTTTCCGCACTTGCCCGGCCCGACTTGGGCCCCTCCCGGCCCGACTTGGGCCCCTCCCGGCCCGACTTGGGCCCTTGTCCGCCCGGCTTTGCCCTTGTCCGCCCGGCTTTGCCCTTGTCCGCCCGGCTTTGCCCTTGTCCGGTATTCTCCGCACTTGTCCGCCCGGCTTTGCCCTTGTCCAGTATTCTCCGCACTTGTCCGCCCGGCTTTGCCCTTGTCCAGTATTCTCCGCACTTGTCCGCCCGGCTTTGCCCTTGTCCAGTATTCTCCGCACTTGTCCGGTATTCTCCGCACTTGTCCGCCCGGCTTTGCCCTTGTCCGCCCGGCTTTGCCCTTGTCCGCCCGGCTTTGCCCTTGTCCGGTATTCTCCGCACTTGTCCGCCCGTCTTTGCCCTTGTCCGCCCGTCTTTGCCCTTGTCCGCCCGTCTTTGCCCTTGTCCGCCCGTCTTTGCCCTTGTCCGGTATTCTCTGCACATCTCCGCCCCCCTTAGCCCTGGTCCGCCCCTCTTTGCCCTTGTCCGGTATTCTCTGCACATCTCCGCCCCCCTTAGCCCTGGTCCGCCCCCCTTAGCCCTGGTCCGCCCCCCTTAGCCCTGGTCCGCCCCCCTTAGCCCTGGTCCGCCCCCCTTAGCCCTGGTCCGGTATTCTCCGTACTTCTCCGCCTGTCTTTGCCCTTGTCCGCCTGTCTTTGCCCTTGTCCGCCTGTCTTTGCCCTTGTCCGCCTGTCTTTGCCCTTGTCCGCCTGTCTTTGCCCTTGTCCGCCTGTCTTTGCCCTTGTCCGCCTGTCTTTGCCCTTGTCCGCCTGTCTTTGCCCTTGTCCGCCTGTCTTTGCCCTTGTCCGCCTGTCTTTGCCCTTGTCCGCCTGTCTTTGCCCTTGTCCGCCTGTCTTTGCCCTTGTCCGCCTGTCTTTGCCCTTGTCCGCCTGTCTTTGCCCTTGTCCGCCTGTCTTTGCCCTTGTCCGCCTGTCTTTGCCCTTGTCCGCCTGTCTTTGCCCTTGTCCGCCTGTCTTTGCCCTTGTCCGCCTGTCTTTGCCCTTGTCCGCCTGTCTTTGCCCTTGTCCGCCTGTCTTTGCCCTTGTCCGCCTGTCTTTGCCCTTGTCCGCCTGTCTTTGCCCTTGTCCGCCTGTCTTTGCCCTTGTCCGCCTGTCTTTGCCCTTGTCCGCCTGTCTTTGCCCTTGTCCGCCTGTCTTTGCCCTTGTCCGCCTGTCTTTGCCCTTGTCCGCCTGTCTTTGCCCTTGTCCGCCTGTCTTTGCCCTTGTCCGCCTGTCTTTGCCCTTGTCCCATATTCTCCGCACTTGTCCGCCCGTCTTTGCCCTTGTCCGCCCGTCTTTGCCCTTGTCCGCCCGTCTTTGCCCTTGTCCGCCCGTCTTTGCCCTTGTCCGGTATTCTGCAAACGTGTCCGCCCGTCTTTGCCCTTGTCCGGTATTCTGCAAACGTCTCCGCCCCTCTTTGCCCTTGTCCGCCCCTCTTTGCCCTTGTCCGCCCCTCTTTGCCCTTGTCCGCCCCTCTTTGCCCTTGTCCGCCCCTCTTTGCCCTTGTCCGCCCCTCTTTGCCCTTGTCCGCCCCTCTTTGCACTTGTCCGGCAGTCTCCGCAGTTCTCCACCCCTCTCTGCCCTTGTCGGCCCCTCTCTGCCCTTGTCGGCCCCTCTCTGCCCTTGTCGGCCCCTCTCTGCCCTTGTCGGCCCCTCTCTGCCCTTGTCGGCCCCTCTCTGCCCTTGTCGGCCCCTCTCTGCCCTTGTCGGCCCCTCTCTGCCCTTGTCGGCCCCTCTCTGCCCTTGTCGGCCCCTCTCTGCCCTTGTCGGCCCCTCTCTGCCCTTGTCGGCCCCTCTCTGCCCTTGTCGGCCCCTCTCTGCCCTTGTCGGCCCCTCTCTGCCCTTGTCGGCCCCTCTTTGCACATTTCTGCTCCTCTTTGCACTTGTTCACCTGTCCTTGCCCTTGTCCAGTATTCTCCACAATTCTGCGCCCCTCTGTGCCCTTGTCCGCCCCTCTGTGCCCTTGTCCGCCCCTCTGTGCCCTTGTCCGCCCCTCTGTGCCCTTGTCCCGTGTTCTCCGCCCTTGTCCGCCAATCTGTGGCCTTGTCCCGTGTTCTCCGCCATTGTCCACCACTCTGTGGCCTTGTCCCGTGTTCTCTGCCATTGTCCGCCACTCTGTGGCCTTGTACCGTGTTCTCCACACTTGTCCGACCCTCTTTCCCCTTGTCCGCCCCTCTGTGGCCTTGTCCCGTATTATCCGCACTTGTCCGCTCCTCTGGGCCCGTGTCCGCCCCTCTGGGCCCGTGTCCGACCCTCTGTGGCCTTGTCCCGTATTATCCGCACTTGTCCGCCCCTCTGGGCCCGTGTCCGCCCGTCTGGGCCCTTGTCCCGTATTCTCCAAACTTGTCCGCCCCTCTGGGCCCGTGTCCCGTATTCTCTGGGCCCGTGTCCCGTATTCTCTGGGCCCGTGTCCCGTATTCTCTGGGCCCGTGTCCCGTATTCTCCTAACTTGTCCGCCCCTCTGGGCCCGTGTCCCGTATTCTCCTAACTTGTCCGCCCCTCTGGGCCCTTGTCCGCCCCTCTGGGCCCTTGTCCGCCCCTCTGGGCCCTTGTCCCGTATTCTCCGAAATTGTCTGCCAATCTGGGCCCTTGTCTGCCCCTCTGTGCCCTTGTCCCGTACTCTCCGAACTTGTCCGCCCCTCTTTGCCCTGGTCGGGCCCTCTTTGCCCTTGTCCGCCCCTATTTGCACTTTTCCGCCCGTCTTCGCCCTTTTTCGGTATTCCCCGCACTTGTCCGCCCGTGTTTGCCCTTTTCCGGTATTCCCCGCACTTCTCTGCCCGTCTTTGCCCTGGTCCGGTATTCTCCGCACTTGTCCGGTATTCTCCGCACTTGTCCGGTATTCTCCGCACTTGTCCGCCCGGCTTTGCCCTTGTCCGGTATTCTCCGCAATTGTCCGGTATTCTCCGCACTTGTCCGCCCGGCTTTGCCCTTGTCCGCCCGGCTTTGCCCTTGTCCGCCCGGCTTTGCCCTTGTCCGCCCGGCTTTGCCCTTGTCCGGTATTCTCCGCACTTGTCCGCCCGTCTTTGCCCTTGTCCGGTATTCTCCGCACTTGTCCGGTATTCTCCGCACTTGTCCGGTATTCTCCGCACTTGTCCGGTATTCTCCGCACTTGTCCGCGCCTCTTTGCCCTTGTCCGGTATTCTCCGCGCTTGTCCGCCCGGCTTTGCCCTTGTCCGCCCGGCTTTGCCCTTGTCCGCCCGGCTTTGCCCTTGTCCGCCCGGCTTTGCCCTTGTCCGGTATTCTCCGCACTTGTCCGGTATTCTCCGCACTTGTCCGCCCGGCTTTGCCCTTGTCCACCCGGCTTTGCCCTTGTCCGCCCCTCTTTGCCCTTGTCCGCCCCTCTTTGCCCTTGTCCGCCCCTCTTTGCCCTTGTCCGCCCCTTTCGCAATTTTCCTCCCCTCTTTGCCCTTGTCCGCCCCTCTTTGCCATTGTCCCATGTTCTCTCTCTTTGCCAAAATCGCATTATTAGGCGAAAGTAAGTTACAATTCAGTACCCTATCCTAAAGCTTGCTGTTAGGAGGGAATCTGCAGCTTGCAGTGAAAGCGCTTCCAGAGGGGAGTCTAATGAGGGCAAACATTTGATGGTAGCAGCTTCCCTGCGGGAGATACTCTCTTTGCCAAAATCGCATTATTAGGCAAAAGTAAGTTACAATTCAGTACCCTATCCTAAAGCTTGCTGTTAGGTAGGAATCTGCAGCTTGCAGTGAAAGCGCTTCCAGAGGGGAGTCTAATGAGGGCAAATATTTGATGGTAGCAGCTTCCCTGCGGGAGATATTCTCTTTGCCATAATCACCTTATTAGCCGCAGTTAAGTTACAATTCAGTACCCTATCCTAAAGCTTGCTGTTGGGAGGGAATCTTCAGCTTGCAGTGAAAGCGCTTCCAGAGGGGAGTCTAATGAGGGCAAATATTTGATGGTAGCAGCTTCCCTGCGGGAGATAGTCTCTTTGCCAAAATCGCATTATTAGGCGAAAGTAAGTTACAATTCAGTACCCTATTCTAAAGCTTGCTGTTAGGAAGGAATTTGCAGCTTGAAGTGAATGCGCTTCCAGAGGGTAGTCTAACGAGGGCAAACATTTGATGGTAACAGCTTCCCTGCGGGATATAGTCTCTTTGCCAAAATCGCATTATTAGGCGAAAGTAAGTTACAATTCAGGACCCTATCCTAAAGCTTGCTGTTAGGAGGGAATCTGCAGCTTGCAGTGAAAGCGCTTCCAGAGGGGAGTCTAATGAGGGCAAACATTTGATGGTAGCATGTTCCCTGCGGGAGATACTCTCTTTGCCAAAATCGCATTATTAGGCGAAAGTAAGTTACAATTCAGGACCCTATCCTAAAGCTTGCTGTTAGGAGGGAATCTGCAGCTTGCAGTGAAAGCGCTTCCAGAGGGGAGTCTAACGAGGGCAAACATTTGATGGTAGCAGCTTCCCTGCGGGAGATACTCTCTTTGCCAAAATCGCATTATTAGGCGAAAGTAAGTTACAATTCAGTACCCTATCCTAAAGCTTGCTGTTAGGAGGGAATCTGCAGCTTGCAGTGAAAGCGCTTCCAGAGGGTAGTCTAATGAGGGCAAACATTTGATGGTAGCAGCTTCCCTGCGGGAGATACTCTCTTTTCCAAAATCGCATTATTAGGCGAAAGTAAGTTACAATTCAGGACCCTATCCTAAAGCTTGCTGTTAGGAGGGAATCTGCAGCTTGCAGTGAAAGCGCTTCCAGAGGGGAGTCTAATGAGGGCAAACATTTGATGGTAGCAGCTTCCCTGCGGGAGATACTCTCTTTGCCAAAATCGCATTATTAGGCGAAAGTAAGTTACAATTCAGTACCCTAACCTAAAGTTGCTGTTAGGAGGGAATTTGCAGCTTGCAGTGAAAGCGCTTCCAGAGGGGAGTCTAACGAGGGCAAACATTTGATGGTAGCAGCTTCCCTGCGGGAGATACTCTCTTTGCCAAAATCGCATTATTAGGCGAAAGTAAGTTACCATTCAGTACCCCATCCTAAAGCTTGCTGTTAGGAGGGAATCTGAAGCTTGCAGTGAAAGCGCTTCCAGAGGGGAGTGTAATGAGGGCAAACATTTGATAGTAACAGCTTCCCTGCGGGAGATACTCTCTTTGCCAAAATCGCCTTTTTAGCCGCAGTTAAGTTACAATTCAGTACCCTATCCTAAAGCTTGCTGTTAGGAGGGAATCTGCAGCTTGCAGTGAAAGCACTTCCAGAGGGGAGTCTAATGAGGGCAAGCATTTGATGGTAGCAGCTTCCCTGCAGGAGATACTCTCCTTGCCAATATCGCATTATTAGGCGAAAGTAAGTTACAATTCAGTACCCTATCCTAAAGCTTGCTGTTAGGAGGGAATCTGCAGCTTGCAGTGAAAGCGCTTCCAGAGGGGAGTCTAATGAGGGCAAGCATTTGATGGTAGCAGCTTCCCTGCGGGAGATATTCTCTTTGCCAAAATCGCCTTATTAGCCGCAGTTAAGATACAATTCAGTACCCTATCCTAAAGCTTGCTGTTAGGAGGGAATCTGCAGCTTGCAGTGAAAGCGCTTCCAGAGGGGAGTCTAATGAGGGCAAACATTTGATGGTAGCAGCTTCCCTGCGGGAGATAGTCTCTTTGCCAAAATCGCATTATTAGGCGAAAGTAAGTTACAATTCAGTACCCTATCCTAAAGCTTGCTGTTAGGAGGGAATCTGCAGCTTGCAGTGAAAGCGCTTCCAGAGGGGAGTCTACTGAAGGCAAACATTTGATGGTAGCAGCTTCCCTGCGGGAGAAAGTCTCTTTGCTATAATCGCATTATTAGGCGAAAGTACGTTACAATTCAGTACCCTTTCCTAAAGCTTGCTGTTAGGAGGGAATCTGCAGCTTGCAGTGAAAGCGCTTCCAGAGGGGAGTCTAATGAGGGCAAGCATTTGATGGCAGCAGCTTCCTTCGGGAGATATTCTCTTTGCCAAAATCTCCTTATTAGCCGCAGTTAAGTTACAATTCAGTACCCTATCCTAAAGCTTGCTGTTAGGAGGGAATCTGCAGCTTGCAGTGAAAGCGCTTCCGGAGGGGAGTCTAATGAGGGCAAACATTTGATGGTAGCAGCTTCCCTGCGGGAGATATTCTCTTTGCCATAATCGCCTTATTAGCCGCAGTTAAGTTACAATTCAGTACCCTATCCTAAAGCTTGCTGTTAGGAGGGAATCTGCAGCTTGCAGTGAAAGCGCTTCCAGAGGGGAGTCTAATGAGGGCAAACATTTGATGGTAGCAGCTTCCCTGCGGGAGATAGTCTCTTTGCCAAAATCGCATTATTAGGCGAAAGTAAGTTACAATTCAGTACCCTATCCTAAAGCTTGCTGTTAGGAGGGAATCTGCAGCTTGCAGTGAAAGCGCTTCCAGAGGGGAGTCTAATGAGGGCAAACATTTGATGGTAGCAGCTTCCCTGCAGGAGATACTCTCTTTGCCAAAATCGCATTATTCGGCGAAAGTAAGTTACAATTCAGTACACTATCCTAAAGCTTGCTGTTAGGAGGGAATCTGCAGCTTGCAGTGAAAGCGCTTCCAGAGGAGAGTCTAATGAGGGCAAGTATTTGATGGTAGCAGCTTTCCTGCGGGAGATACTCTCTTTGCCAAAATCGCATTATTAGGCGAAAGTAAGTTACAATTCAGTACCCTATCCTAAAGCTTGCTGTTAGGAGGGAATCTGCAGCTTGCAGTGAAAGCACTTCCAGAGGGGAGTCTAATGAGGGCAAACATTTGATGGTAGCAGCTTCCCTGCGGGAGATATTCTCTTTGCCAAAATCTCCTTATTAGCCGCAGTTAAGATACAATTCAGTACACTGTCCTACAGCTTGCTGTTAGGAGGGAATCTGCAGCTTGCAGTGAAAGCGCTTCCAGAGAGGAGTCTAATGAGGGCAAACATTTGATGGTAGCAGCTTCCCTGCGGGAGATACTCTCTTTGCCAAAATCGCATTATTAGGCGAAAGTAAGTTACAATTCAGTACCCTATCCTAAAGCTTGCTGTTAGGAGGGAATCTGCAGCTTGCAGTGAAAGCGCTTCCAGAGGGGAGTCTAACGAGGGCAAATATTTGATGGTAGCAGCTTCCCTGCAGGAGATATTCTCTTTGCCATAATCGCCTTATTAGCCGCAGTTAAGTTACAATTCAGTACCCTATCC
Organism: Phaenicophaeus curvirostris; assembly: GCF_032191515.1. Taxonomy (NCBI): domain Eukaryota; kingdom Metazoa; phylum Chordata; class Aves; order Cuculiformes; family Cuculidae; genus Phaenicophaeus; species Phaenicophaeus curvirostris. The sequence continues at coordinate 242,990 of NW_027206824.1, forward strand.
TAAAGCTTGCTGTTAGGAGGGAATCTGCAGCTTGCAGTGAAAGCGCTTCCAGAGGGGAGTCTAACGAGGGCAAACATTTGATGGTAGCAGCTTCCCTGCGGGAGATAGTCTCTTTGCCAAAATCGCATTATTAGGTGAAAGTAAGTTACAATTCAGTACCCTATCCTAAAGCTTGCTGTTAGGAGGGAATCTGCAGCTTGCAGTGAAAGCGCTTCCAGAGGGGAGTCTAACGAGGGCAAACATTTGATGGTAGCAGCTTCCCTGCGGGAGATACTCTCTTTGCCAAAATCGCATTATTAGGCGAAAGTAAGTTACAATTCAGTACACTATCCTAAAGCTTGCTGTTAGGAGGGAATCTGCAGCTTGCAGTGAAAGCGCTTCCAGAGGAGAGTCTAATGAGGGCAAAGATTTGATGGTAGCAGCTTTCCTGCGGGAGATACTCTCTTTGCCAAAATCGCCTTATTAGGGGAAACTAAGTTACAATTCAGTACAGTGTCCTACAGCTTGCTGTTAGGAGGGAATCTGCAGCTTGCAGTGAAAGCGCTTCCAGAGGGGAGTCTAATGAGGGCAAACATTTGATGGTAGCAGCTTCCCTGCGGGAGATACTCTCTTTGCCAAAATCGCATTATTAGGCGAAAGTAAGTTACAATTCAGGACCCTATCCTAAAGCTTGCTGTTAGGAGGGAATCTGCAGCTTGCAGTGAAAGCGCTTCCAGAGGGGAGTCTAATGAGGGCAAACATTTGATGGTAGCAGCTTCCCTGCAGGAGATACTCTGTTTTCCAAAATCGCATTATTAGGCGAAAGTAAGTTACAATTCAGTACCCTATCCTAAAGCTTGCTGTTAGGAAGGAATCTGCAGCTTGAAGTGAATGCGCTTCCAGAGGGTAGTCTAACGAGGGAAAACATTTGATGGTAGCAGCTTCCCTGCGGGAGATATTCTCTTTGCCATAATCGCCTTATTAGCCGCAGTTAAGTTACAATTCAGTACCCTATCCTAAAGCTTGCTGTTAGGAGGGAATCTGCAGCTTGCAGTGAAAGCGCTTCCAGAGGGGAGTCTAATGAGGGCAAACATTTGATGGTATCAGCTTCCCTGCGGGAGATACTCTCTTTGCCAAAATCGCATTATTAGGCGAAAGTAAGTTACAATTCAGGACCCTATCCTAAAGCTTGCTATTAGGAGGGAATCTGCAGCTTGCAGTGAAAGCGCTTCCACAGGGTAGTCTAATGAGGGCAAACATTTGATGGTAACAGCTTCCCTGCGGGAGATACTCTCTTTTCCATAATCGCATTATTAGGCGAAAGTAAGTTACAATTCAGTACCCTATCCTAAAGCTTGCTGTTAGGAGGGAATCTGCAGCTTGCAGTGAAAGCGCTTCCAGAGGGGAGTCTAATGAGGGCAAACGTTTGATGGTAACAGCTTCCCTGCGGGAGATACTCTCTTTGCCAAAATCGCATTATTAGGCGAAAGTAAGTTACAATTCAGGACCCTATCCTAAAGCTTGCTGTTAGGAGGGAATCTGCAGCTTGCAGTGAAAGCGCTTCCAGAGGGGAGTCTAATGAGGGCAAACGTTTGATGGTAACAGCTTCCCTGCGGGAGATACTCTCTTTGCAAAAAATCGCATTATTAGGCGAAAGTAAGTTACAATTCAGGACCCTATCCTAAAGCTTGCTGTTAGGAGGGAATCTGCAGCTTGCAGTGAAAGCGCTTCCAGAGGGGAGTCTAACGAGGGCAAACATTTGATGGTAGCAGCTTCCCTGCGGGAGATACTCTCTTTGCCAAAATCGCATTATTAGGCGAAAGTAAGTTACAATTCAGGACCCTATCCTAAAGCTTGCTGTTAGGAGGGAATCTGCAGCTTGCAGTGAAAGCGCTTCCAGAGGGTAGTCTAATGAGGGCAAACATTTGATGGTAGCAGCTTCCCTGCGGGAGATACTCTCTTTTCCAAAATCGCATTATTAGGCGAAAGTAAGTTACAATTCAGGACCCTATCCTAAACCTTGCTGTTAGGAAGGAACCTGCAGCTTGAAGTGAATGCGCTTCCAGAGGGTAGACTAACGAGGGAAAACATTTGATGGTAACAGCTTCCCTGGGGGAGTTATTCTCTTTGCCATAATCGCCTTATTAGCCGCAGTTAAGATACAATTCAGTACCCTATCCTAAAGCTTGCTGTTAGGAGGGAATCTGCAGCTTGCAGTGAAAGCGCTTCCAGAGGGGAGTCTAACGAGGGCAAACATTTGATGGTAGCAGCTTCCCTGCGGGAGATACTCTCTTTGCCAAAATCGCATTATTAGGCGAAAGTAAGTTACAATTCAGTACCCTATCCTAAAGCTTGCTGTTACGAGGGAATCTGCAGCTTGCAGTGAAAGCGCTTCCAGAGGGGAGTCTAACGAGGGCAAACATTTGATGGTAGCAGCTTCCCTGCGGGAGATAGTCTCTTTGCCAAAATCGCCTTATTAGCCGCAGTTAAGTTACAATTCAGTACCCTATCCTAAAGCTTGCTGTTAGGAGGGAATCTGCAGCTTGCAGTGAAAGCGCTTCCAGAGGGGAGTCTAATGAGGGCAAACGTTTGATGGTAACAGCTTCCCTGCAGGAGATACTCTCTTTGCCAAAATCGCATTATTAGGCGAAAGTAAGTTACAATTCAGTACCCTATCCTAAAGCTTGCTGTTAGGAGGGAATCTGCAGCTTGCAGTGAAAGCGCTTCCAGAGGGGAGTCTAATGAGGGAAAAGATTTGATCGTAGCAGCTTCCCTGCGGGAGATACTCTCTTTGCCAAAATCGCATTATTAGGCGAAAGTAAGTTACAATTCAGGACCCTATCCTAAAGCTTGCTGTTAGGAGGGAATCTGCAGCTTGCAGTGAAAGCGCTTCCACAGGGTAGTCTAATGAGGGCAAACATTTGATGGTAGCAGCTTCCCTGCGGGAGATACTCTCTTTGCCATAATCGCCTTATAAGCCGCAGTTAAGTTACAATTCAGTACCCTATCCTAAAGCTTGCTGTTAGGAGGGAAACTGCAGCTTGAAGTGAATGCGCTTCCAGAGGGTAGTCTAACGAGGGCAAACATTTGATGGTAGCAGCTTCCCTGCGGGAGATACTCACTTTGCCAATATCGCATTATTAGGCGAAAGTAAGTTACAATTCAGTACCTTATCCTAAAGCTTGCTGTTAGGAGGGAATCTGCAGCTTGCAGTGAAAGCGCTTCCAGAGGGGAGTCTAATGAGGGCAAACATTTGATGGTAGCAGCTTCCCTGCGGGAGATACTCTCTTTGCCAAAATCGCATTATTAGGCGAAAGTAAGTTACAATTCAGGACCCTATCCTAAAGCTTGCTGTTAGGAGGGAATCTGCAGCTTGCAGTGAAAGCGCTTCCAGAGGGTAGTCTAATGAGGGCAAACATTTGATGGTAGCAGCTTCCCTGCGGGAGATACTCTCCTTTCAAGAATCGCATTATTAGGCGAAAGTAAGTTACAATTCAGTACCCTATCCTAAAGCTTGCTGTTAGGAAGGAACCTGCAGCTTGAAGTGAATGCGCTTCCAGAGGGTAGTCTAACGAGGGAAAACATTTGATGGTAACAGCTTCCCTGGGGGAGTTATTCTATTTGCCATAATCGCCTTATTAGCCGCAGTTAAGTTACAATTCAGTACCCTATCCTAAAGCTTGCTGTTAGGAGGGAATCTGCAGCTTGCAGTGAAAGCGCTTCCAGAGGGGAGTCTAATGAGGGCAAACATTTGATGGTAGCAGCTTCCCTGCGGGAGATACTCTCTTTGCCATAATCGCCTTATAAGCCGCAGTTAAGTTACAATTCAGTACCCTATCCTAAAGCTTGCTGTTACGAGGGAATCTGCAGCTTGCAGTGAAAGCGCTTCCAGAGGGGAGTCTAACGAGGGCAAACATTTGATGGTAGCAGCTTCCCTGCGGGAGATAGTCTCTTTGCCAAAATCGCATTAATAGGCGAAAGTAAGTTACAATTCAGTACCCTATCCTAAAGCTTGCTGTTAGGAGGGAATCTGCAGCTTGCAGTGAAAGCACTTCCAGAGGGGAGTCTAATGAGGGCAAACATTTGATGGTAGCAGCTTCCCTGCGGGAGATACTCTCTTTGCCAAAATCGCATTATTAGGCGAAAGTAAGTTACAATTCAGTACCCTATCCTAAAGCTTGCTGTTAGGAGGGAATCTGCAGCTTGCAGTGAAAGCGCTTCCAGAGGGGAGTCTAATGAGGGCAAACATTTGATGGTAGCAGCTTCCCTGCGGGAGATACCCTCTTTGCCAAAATCGCATTATTAGGCGAAAGTAAGTTACAATTCAGTACCCTATCCTAAAGCTTGCTGTTAGGAGGGAATCTGCAGCTTGCAGTGAAAGCGCTTCCAGAGGGGAGTCTAATGAGGGCAAGCATTTGATGGTAGCAGCTTCCCTGCGGGAGATATTCTCTTTGCCAAAATCGCCTTATTAGCCGCAGTTAAGTTATAATTCAGTACCCTATCCTAAAGCTTGCTGTTAGGAGGGAATCTGCAGCTTGCAGTGAAAGCGCTTCCAGAGGGGAGTCTAATGAGGGCAAACATTTGATGGTAGCAGCTTCCCTGCGGGAGATAGTCTCTTTGCCAAAATCGCATTATTAGGCGAAAATAAGTTACAATTCAGTACCCTATCCTAAAGCTTGCTGTTAGGAGGGAATCTGCAGCTTGCAGTGAAAGCGCTTCCAGAGGGGAGTCTAATGAGGGCAAACATTTGATGGTAGCAGCTTCCCTGCGGGAGATACTCTCTTTGCCAAAATCGCATTATTAGGCGAAAGTAAGATACAATTCAGTACCCTATCCTAAAGCTTGCTGTTAGGAGGGAATCCGCAGCTTGCAGTGAAAGCGCTTCCAGAGGGGAGTCTAATGAGGGCAAGCATTTGATGGTAGCAGCTTCCCTGCGGGAGATAATCTCTTTGCCAAAATCGCCTTATTAGCCGCAGTTAAGTTACAATTCAGTACACTGTCCTAAAGCTTGCTGTTAGGAGGGAATCTGCAGCTTGCAGTGAAAGCGCTTCCAGAGGGGAGTCTAATGAGGGCAAACATTTGATGGTAGCAGCTTCCCTGCGGGAGATACTCTCTTTGCCAAAATCGCATTATTAGGCGAAAGTAAGTTACAATTCAGTACCCTATCCTAAAGCTTGCTGTTAGGAGGGAATCTGCAGCTTGCAGTGAAAGCGCTTCCAGAGGGGAGTCTAATGAGGGAAAAGATTTGATGGTAACAGCTTCCCTGCGGGAGATAATCTCTTTGCCAAAATCGCATTTTCAGCAGCAGTTAAGTTACAATTCAGTACCCTATCCTAAAGCTTGCTGTTAGGAGGGAATCTGCAGCTTGCAGTGAAAGCGCTTCCAGAGGGGAGTCTAATGAGGGCAAGCATTTGATGGTAGCAGCTTTCCTGCGGGAGATATTCTCTTTGCCAAAATCGCCTTATTAGCTGCAGTTAAGTTACAATTCCGTACACTGTCCTACAGGTTGCTGTTAGGAGGGAATCTGCAGCTTGCAGTGAAAGCGCTTCCAGAGGGGAGTCTAATTAGGGCAAATATTTGATGGTAGCAGATTCCCTGCGGGAGATACTCTCTTTGCCATAATCGCATTATTAGCCGGAGTTAAGTTACAGTTCAGTACCCTATCCTAAAGCTTGCTGTTAGGAGGGAATCTGCAGCTTGCAGTGAAAGCGCTTCCAGAGGGGAGTCTAATGAGGGCAAGCATTTGATGGTAGAAGCTTCCCTGCGGGAGATATTCTCTTTGCCAAAATCGCCTTATTAGCCGCAGTTAAGTTACAATTCAGTACACTGTCCTACATCTTGCTGTTAGGAGGGAATCTGCAGCTTGCAGTGAAAGCGCTTCCAGAGGGGAGTCTAATGAGGGCAAATATTTGATGGTAGCAGCTTCCCTGCGGGAGATATTCTCTTTGCCAAAATATCCTTATTAGCCGCAGTTAAGTTACAGTTCAGTACCCTATCCTAAAGCTTGCTGTTAGGAGGGAATCTGCAGCTTGCAGTGAAAGCGCTTCCAGAGGGTAGTCTAATGAGGGGAAGCATTTGATGGTAGCAGCTTCCCTGCGGGAGATAGTCTCTTAGCCAAAATCGCATTATTAGGCGAAAGTAAGTTACAATTCAGTACCCTATCCTAAAGCTTGCTGTTAGGAGGGAATCTGCAGCTTGCAGTGAAAGCTCTTCCAGAGGAGAGTCTAATGAGGGCAAACATTTGATGGTAGCAGCTTCCCTGCGGGAGATAGTCTCTTTGCCAAAATCGCATTATTAGGCGAAAGTAAGTTACAATTCAGTACCCTATCCTAAAGCTTGCTGTTAGGAGGGAATCTGCAGCTTGCAGTGAAAGCGCTTCCAGAGGGGAGTCTAATGAGGGCAAACATTTGATGGTAGCAGCTTCCCTGCGGGAGATACTCTCTTTGCCAAAATCGCATTATTAGGCGAAAGTAAGTTACAATTCAGTACCCTATCCTAAAGCTTGCTGTTAGGAGGGAATCTGCAGCTTGCAGTGAAAGCGCTTCCAGAGGGGAGTCTAATGAGGGAAAAGATTTGATGGTAGCAGCTTCCCGGCGGGAGATACTCTCTTTGCCAAAATCGCATTATTAGGCGAAAGTAAGTTACAATTCAGTACCCTATCCTAAAGCTTGCTGTTAGGAGGGAATCTGCAGCTTGCAGTGAAAGCACTTCCAGAGGGGAGTCTAATGAGGGCAAACATTTGATGGTAGCAGCTTCCCTGCGGGAGATACTCTCTTTGCCAAAATCGCATTATTAGGCGAAAGTAAGTTACAATTCAGTACCCTATCCTAAAGCTTGCTGTTAGGAGGGAATCTGCAGCTTGCAGTGAAAGCGCTTCCAGAGGGGAGTCTAATGAGGGCAAAGATTTGATGGTAGCAGCTTCCCTGCGGGAGATACCCTCTTTGCCAAAATCGCATTATTAGGCGAAAGTAAGTTACAATTCAGTACCCTATCCTAAAGCTTGCTGTTAGGAGGGAATCTGCAGCTTGCAGTGAAAGCGCTTCCAGAGGGGAGTCTAATGAGGGCAAGCATTTGATGGTAGCAGCTTCCCTGCGGGAGATATTCTCTTTGCCAAAATCGCCTTATTAGCCGCAGTTAAGTTAGAATTCAGTACCCTATCCTAAAGCTTGCTGTTAGGAGGGAATCTGCAGCTTGCAGTGAAAGCGCTTCCAGAGGGGAGTCTAATGAGGGCAAACATTTGATGGTAGCAGCTTCCCTGCGGGAGATATTCTCTTTGCCAAAATCGCATTATTAGGCGAAAATAAGTTACAATTCAGTACCCTATCCTAAAGCTTGCTGTTAGGAGGGAATCTGCAGCTTGCAGTGAAAGCGCTTCCAGAGGGGAGTCTAATGAGGGCAAACATTTGATGGTAGCAGCTTCCCTGCGGGAGATACTCTCTTTGCCAAAATCGCATTATTAGGCGAAAGTAAGTTACAATTCAGTACCCTATCCTAAAGCTTGCTGTTAGGAGGGAATCTGCAGCTTGCAGTGAAAGCGCTTCCAGAGGGGAGTCTAATGAGGGCAAGCATTTGATGGTAGCAGCTTCCCTGCGGGAGATATTCTCTTTGCCAAAATCGCCTTATTAGCCGCAGTTAAGTTACAATTCAGTACACTGTCCTAAAGCTTGCTGTTAGGAGGGAATCTGCAGCTTGCAGTGAAAGCGCTTCCAGAGGGGAGTCTAATGAGGGCAAACATTTGATGGTAGCAGCTTCCCTGCGGGAGATACTCTCTTTGCCAAAATCGCATTATTAGGCGAAAGTAAGTTACAATTCAGTACCCTATCCTAAAGCTTGCTGTTAGGAGGGAATCTGCAGCTTGCAGTGAAAGCGCTTCCAGAGGGGAGTCTAATGAGGGCAAAGATTTGATGGTAGCAGCTTCCCTGCGGGAGATACCCTCTTTGCCAAAATCGCATTATTAGGCGAAAGTAAGTTACAATTCAGTACCCTATCCTAAAGCTTGCTGTTAGGAGGGAATCTGCAGCTTGCAGTGAAAGCGCTTCCAGAGGGGAGTCTAATGAGGGCAAGCATTTGATGGTAGCAGCTTCCCTGCGGGAGATATTCTCTTTGCCAAAATCGCCTTATTAGCCGCAGTTAAGTTAGAATTCAGTACCCTATCCTAAAGCTTGCTGTTAGGAGGGAATCTGCAGCTTGCAGTGAAAGCGCTTCCAGAGGGGAGTCTAATGAGGGCAAACATTTGATGGTAGCAGCTTCCCTGCGGGAGATATTCTCTTTGCCAAAATCGCATTATTAGGCGAAAATAAGTTACAATTCAGTACCCTATCCTAAAGCTTGCTGTTAGGAGGGAATCTGCAGCTTGCAGTGAAAGCGCTTCCAGAGGGGAGTCTAATGAGGGCAAACATTTGATGGTAGCAGCTTCCCTGCGGGAGATACTCTCTTTGCCAAAATCGCATTATTAGGCGAAAGTAAGTTACAATTCAGTACCCTATCCTAAAGCTTGCTGTTAGGAGGGAATCTGCAGCTTGCAGTGAAAGCGCTTCCAGAGGGGAGTCTAATGAGGGCAAGCATTTGATGGTAGCAGCTTTCCTGCGGGAGATATTCTCTTTGCCAAAATCGCCTTATTAGCTGCAGTTAAGTTACAATTCCGTACACTGTCCTACAGCTTGCTGTTAGGAGGGAATCTGCAGCTTGCAGTGAAAGCGCTTCCAGAGGGGAGTCTAATTAGGGCAAATATTTGATGGTAGCAGATTCCCTGCGGGAGATACTCTCTTTGCCATAATCGCATTATTAGCCGGAGTTAAGTTACAGTTCAGTACCCTATCCTAAAGCTTGCTGTTAGGAGGGAATCTGCAGCTTGCAGTGAAAGCGCTTCCAGAGGGGAGTCTAATGAGGGCAAGCATTTGATGGTAGAAGCTTCCCTGCGGGAGATATTCTCTTTGCCAAAATCGCCTTATTAGCCGCAGTTAAGTTACAATTCAGTACACTGTCCTACATCTTGCTGTTAGGAGGGAATCTGCAGCTTGCAGTGAAAGCACTTCCAGAGGGGAGTCTAATGAGGGCAAATATTTGATGGTAGCAGCTTCCCTGCGGGAGATATTCTCTTTGCCAAAATATCCTTATTAGCCGCAGTTAAGTTACAGTTCAGTACCCTATCCTAAAGCTTGCTGTTAGGAGGGAATCTGCAGCTTGCAGTGAAAGCGCTTCCAGAGGGGAGTCTAATGAGGGCAAACATTTGATGGTAGCAGCTTCCCTGCGGGAGATAGTCTCTTAGCCAAAATCGCATTATTAGGCGAAAGTAAGTTACAATTCAGTACCCTATCCTAAAGCTTGCTGTTAGGAGGGAATCTGCAGCTTGCAGTGAAAGCGCTTCCAGAGGGGAGTCTAATGAGGGTAAGCATTTGATGGTAGCAGCTTCCCTGCGGGAGATATTCTCTTTGCCAAAATCGCCTTATTAGCCGCAGTTAAGTTACAATTCAGTACACTGTCCTACAGCTTGCTGTTAGGAGGGAATCTGCAGCTTGCAGTGAAAGCGCTTCCAGAGGGGAGTCTAATGAGGGCAAACATTTGATGGTAGCAGCTTCCCTGCGGGAGATAGTCTCTTTGCCATAATCGCATTATTAGGCGAAAATAAGTTACAATTCAGTACCCTATCCTAAAGCTTGCTGTTAGGAGGGAATCTGCAGCTTGCAGTGAAAGCGCTTCCAGAGGGGAGTCTAATGAGGGCAAACATTTGATGCTAGCAGCTTCCCTGCGGGAGATACTCTCTTTGCCAAAATCGCATTATTAGGCGAAAGTAAGTTACAATTCAGTACCCTATCCTAAAGCTTGCTGTTAGGAGGGAATCTGCAGCTTGCAGTGAAAGCGCTTCCAGAGGGGAGTCTAATGAGGGCAAGCATTTGATGGTAGCAGCTTCCCTGCGGGAGATATTCTCTTTGCCAAAATCGCCTTATTAGCCGCAGTTAAGTTACAATTCAGTACACTGTCCTAAAGCTTGCTGTTAGGAGGGAATCTGCAGCTTGCAGTGAAAGCGCTTCCAGAGGGGAGTCTAATGAGGGCAAACATTTGATGGTAGCAGCTTCCCTGCGGGAGATACTCTCTTTGCCAAAATCGCATTATTAGGCGAAAGTAAGTTACAATTCAGTACCCTATCCTAAAGCTTGCTGTTAGGAGGGAATCTGCAGCTTGCAGTGAAAGCGCTTCCAGAGGGGAGTCTAATGAGGGAAAAGATTTGATGGTAACAGCTTCCCTGCGGGAGATAATCTCTTTGCCAAAATCGCATTTTCAGCCGCAGTTAAGTTACAATTCAGTACCCTATCCTAAAGCTTGCTGTTAGGAGGGAATCTGCAGCTTGCAGTGAAAGCGCTTCCAGAGGGGAGTCTAATGAGGGCAAGCATTTGATGGTAGCAGCTTTCCTGCGGGAGATATTCTCTTTGCCAAAATCGCCTTATTAGCTGCAGTTAAGTTACAATTCCGTACACTGTCCTACAGCTTGCTGTTAGGAGGGAATCTGCAGCTTGCAGTGAAAGCGCTTCCAGAGGGGAGTCTAATTAGGGCAAATATTTGATGGTAGCAGATTCCCTGCGGGAGATACTCTCTTTGCCATAATCGCATTATTAGCCGGAGTTAAGTTACAGTTCAGTACCCTATCCTAAAGCTTGCTGTTAGGAGGGAATCTGCAGCTTGCAGTGAAAGCGCTTCCAGAGGGGAGTCTAATGAGGGGAAGCATTTGATGGTAGAAGCTTCCCTGCGGGAGATATTCTCTTTGCCAAAATCGCCTTATTAGCCGCAGTTAAGTTACAATTCAGTACACTGTCCTACATCTTGCTGTTAGGAGGGAATCTGCAGCTTGCAGTGAAAGCACTTCCAGAGGGGAGTCTAATGAGGGCAAATATTTGATGGTAGCAGCTTCCCTGCGGGAGATATTCTCTTTGCCAAAATATCCTTATTAGCCGCAGTTAAGTTACAGTTCAGTACCCTATCCTAAAGCTTGCTGTTAGGAGGGAATCTGCAGCTTGCAGTGAAAGCGCTTCCAGAGGGGAGTCTAATGAGGGGAAGCATTTGATGGTAGCAGCTTCCCTGCGGGAGATACTCTCTTTGCCATAATCGCATTATTAGGCGAAAGTAAGTTACAATTCAGTACCCTATCCTAAAGCTTGCTGTTAGGAGGGAATCTGCAGCTTGCAGTGAAAGAGCTTCCAGAGGGGAGTCTAATGAGGGCAAACATTTGATGGTAGCAGCTTCCCTGCGGGAGATACTCTCTTTGCCAAAATCGCATTATTAGGTGAAAGTAAGTTACAATTCAGTACCCTATCCTAAAGCTTGCTGTTAGGAGGGAATCTGCAGCTTGCAGTGAAAGCGCTTCCAGAGGGGAGTCTAACGAGGGCAAACATTTGATGGTAACAGCTTCCCTGCGGGAGATATTCTCTTTGCCAAAATCGCATTTTTAGCCGCAGTTAAGGTACAATTCAGTACCCTATCCTAAAGCTTGCTGTTAGGAGGGAATCTGCAGCTTGCAGTGAAAGCGTTTCCAGAGGGGAGTCTAATGAGGGCAAATATTTGATGGTAGCAGCTTCCCGGCGGGAGATACTCTCTTTGCCAAAATCGCATTATTAGGCGAAAGTAAGTTACAATTCAGTACCCTATCCTAAAGCTTGCTGTTAGGAGGGAATCTGCAGCTTGCAGTGAAAGCACTTCCAGAGGGGAGTCTAATGAGGGCAAACATTTGATGGTAGCAGCTTCCCTGCGGGAGATACTCTCTTTGCCAAAATCGCATTATTAGGCGAAAGTAAGTTACAATTCAGTACCCTATCCTAAAGCTTGCTGTTAGGAGGGAATCTGCAGCTTGCAGTGAAAGCGCTTCCAGAGGAGAGTCTAATGAGGGCAAACATTTGATGGTAGCAGCTTCCCTGCGGGAGATACTCTCTTTGCCAAAATCGCATTATTAGGCTAAAGTAAGTTACAATTCAGTACCCTATCCTAAAGCTTGCTGTTAGGAGGGAATCTGCAGCTTGCAGTGAAAGCGCTTCCAGAGGGGAGTCTAATGAGGGCAAACATTTGATGGTAGCAGCTTCCCTGCGGGAGATACCCTCTTTGCCAAAATCGCATTATTAGGCGAAAGTAAGTTACAATTCAGTACACTGTCCTACAGCTTGCTGTTAGGAGGGAATCTGCAGCTTGCAGTGAAAGCGCTTCCAGAGGGGAGTCTAATGAGGGCAAACATTTGATGGTAGCAGCTT